>NC_048894.1:132360160-132377496 GCF_011077185.1 Oxyura jamaicensis | reverse complement strand
AGGAAAGGAAAGGAAAGGAAAGGAAAGGAAAGGAAAGGAAAGGAAAGGAAAGGAAAGGAAAGGAAAGGAAAGGAAAGGAAAGGAAAGGAAAGGAAAGGAGCATAAAGTTTGATTAGGATGAGATCAAGCCTCAAGATACTGGCAATGCTTCAGTCCTTGGCTTACACATTCCTATGGAGTCATGGGGAAATGGCCAAAATAAAATATTTTCTTCAGCACTTATGTGGACTGATTAGAGTGCAAAGAAAGGAAACAACATTCAGCACTTATTTAGTCCTGGGTAGTGGGCATTAGAGTAGGAGAACCAACAGTCACCTCACTGAAGAGGAAAACACATCTCACAGCTTCTGCTACTGCTACTTTACAAGTCAACCTCCACCCCAGTTCTTTTGCAGCTGTGGGTTTGACAGATGACTGATAATGAAAGTCCAGATAGCGCACAGAACAGACTGCTGCTCAAACAGCACAAAAGCACTTGCCAGGTGACTCTCAAAAGAGGTCATACAGTTCTTTGATCATTTCATTTTTAACAAAGAAAGTAGAGTAAAGCTGGGACACTTTCAAAAGCATACACCTCGGTTTGCCAGACTTCCCTTTTTCCTCACTCCCTTTTCCTTGGTATTGTTCTTTGTGAGACAGGCTACATATATTAAACTTTGATAAATGACAAATATATCTTGCTGTTTACAGAATGACTTTAGCATTAAGTTCACCTCCACAGCAATATCTAACTGTCTGTTAGATAATTTATCAACAATAAATCCATAGGAAATTTCATACAACTAGACATACATCCACATACACACATATTAAAGACACATACACCTAGTTTAGACAAAATGTTTTACAGGATTGTGTCCCTTGTTTATTTTCATTAGGTTTTGAGATTTGACCCTTCTGTCAAGATTCTAGTATTTAGAGATCCAGACCACATTTTCATAGTTTGGATAGGATATATTCATGTTATGCTTGACTGCTTTGCTTTCCCTGGCAGACTGAATGTATTCACTTATATTTTCCAAAGGGTGGTATCATTTTAACGCTTGATTCATTTTATTTAGTAGTTTACATCTGAAGCAGTGTGCAAACCTTAATCCTCCCTGTGTCCTCTTGAGAACTGAGAGGAAATGTTCTCTACTTTTCATACAGGGAAAAAGAGTTTTCACACACACCAATCAAGTTGCAGTGGCCCAGGAAGTTACTGCCCATCTTTTAATCACTGGTAATAATGTGAGACCCATAGAGCCCTTCTTAATAATTATTTAATTATCAGTAAAAGCAACCTAAATCAAGGTACCATTATTTTAGATATATCATAACCTAAAAGCACAGCACATGAAGGCAATTGCCGAGCCTGTCATTGTCATCCCATGGATTCACATTTGCAGAATGGAAGTATGTAAACAGTTCTGAACAGCATTACCCATCTATATTGTTCAACTTACCTCTGGAAACAGTCTAACCTAAACTACTGGACTTTGCACTGAAGCTGTGCACTGAAGCTGCTGAACATGTGCATACTTCAGGTCAGTTTTGGTGCAAGTGAGGTCTGAAGAGAGATGGTGGTAAAATTCCAGAGGTTGTAGTATCTTAAGGTTGTACAGCAATTTGAATCTTAACTTGTTATGATACAGAGTGATACATCTTTTCCCAAATACACAAAATTAATTATTCCTAAAGACAGAATCAGAGCCAACCAGTTTGAGTTTAATATTTCATTGCATGTACACCTTCAAGTTGATTCTATGTGAGTTAGGACTTCACAAAGAAACGAAGTGCACATTTTCTAGTGCCTTCCAGTAAATTAGGAAAGAAAAACAAAAACAAAAACAAACTAACAACAACAACAACGACAAAAACATTCAAAAAGTATAACTGAGCTTTCTTCCTTTCCAGTTTTTCTTGTGGAGAGGAAAATAAATCCTTTCCATGAAATTATTTTATAATTTACACAGCTACTTTAAAGCTATTTTAAAAAGCTGGTGCAGTTCTATTTCTGGAAATGACAACAAAGATACAAGTTTGGCCTTCTACATAGTGATTTGTTACATGAAAAAAAGAAAGTGACATTTTGTTCTACAGAATTTTTATCAAAATTTATTTTTATATAGTAGCCTCTCCAGCTTGTGGGCTTATCTGTACAGAATTTTCACAGTAAATAATCACCACAGCAGTTTATATATAATGTATAAAACAATGGAGAGTAATTAAATAAAGCAAGGTAATATTATGTCTATATCTTACAAATATATGTTTAAATAAGAAAACAAGTTCATGGAATTCTTGGAATAAGTGACACCTTTTGGAAGAACAGTGAGGGAAGGTACCACGACTGCATCTACAAATATGTTTGTCAGTTGGTGACAAAATTAGATTTAAATTCCAACTTGAACAGAAATGTGAAATAAAGTCATATATATTTATTGCACATGAAATGCATGTAGAGAATAGAGTGCAATGCATGTATTTTACAGTATAATAAATGAAGACAACGGGGAAGCAGGCATTGCTTCACCATAAAACATATTGAGGATGGATGTAATAAGGGATTTGTAGAACATTTTTATGCAACTGAAATTTAAATGCCATCTAAAAGTACAGGACAGCCCCACAGCAAATTGACCATTAGAGAAATGCAACCAAAATATTACAGTTGATGAAATCAAGCCAACAGTAGAGTCAGAAAAGACAGTCATAAAGCCCACCAGAGCCATGCTTACAGTTGTCATGTTTTTGTTTGTTTTGTTTGTTTGTTTTAGAAAAATACAACTATATATTTTCCATACAATATATGTAGCCAAAAGATGGACTTTAATTTTAGGAAGGAGAATCAGGTGTACATGGAAGGGCCAGTAAAGAAGGATAAAATTCTGAAAGCAATTCCTGACTTCATGTAGGAATAGGAGGAAGAGACAAAATTGCATTAGGACTTAAAAAAAAAAAAAAAAAAATGCTGCTAAGGTTTAAAATAGTGGGGAGTTTGGGGGGATTGTTTTTCCCAGTGTGAGAAAAATAAAGAATAAAATAAAATCTCAATTTACAGGACATAGGTTATTCAAGGTTTAATATTTTTCTATATAACATTATTGATTTATTTTTAGATTGGGAATTTAAAAGATGATATATTTCCCACCTTTTAATGCTGAGCGTGACATCATATGACGTGGAATATCCCTTTGGTTGGTTTAGGTCAGCTGCCCCAAATATGTCCCCTCCCCACCTCTTGCCCACCCACAGCCTACTAACTCTGGAGGGTGGTTGGAGAGAGTCTTCATGCTGTACCAGCACTGCTCTGCAAGAGGCAAAACATTGTTGTGATATCAGTGTTATTCTAGCTACAAGTGCAGAGCACTATATAGGCTGCTGTGGGGAAAGTTAACTCCATCCAATCCAGTCATGTGATAAGGATTTCATAGAAGAAGAAAAGAGTATTTGAGACTGAAATAATAGAGGTGGAAAGAAACCTGATAAGAAATTTGCAAATGCATGCATTTAGGAATTAACAAATTCTGTTAAAAGCTCTATCCATCTGTTTGAGGAGGCAAGAGAGCCAATCCTGTCATATCTGTCAATATCATAATTTAAAAAAAAAAAAAACACTATGATTCTGGAAAGTCACGCATGAAGTATTTGTTGTAGATATAGTGAACTATTAATAATATTTATGGGGACATTGAGGTCATTCAGAATTCTGATTATAAATTTTGCTTATCAATGAAGGAATCCTTGTTACTTCATTCATTAAACCTGTTAGAAGGGAAATAATTTTTTACTAGGCTGGCTGGCAGATTGCAGAGCCAATTAGGTAAGAGAGCAAAATATATTTATATAAGCATGAGTTCAAACAAGCTTATGTTTGCTTTTCCTGTAATGCACAGTGGGTGGATGTGAGTCAACTTCAGTCAGATGATCTGGTCAACTTTAATTTTCCTTGTGTTTACTAACACAGATTTCAAGTTTCTGATTGCATATTGCTCTTTCCACAGAACTCCTGTCTCATTCAAGGCACAGAATGAATACTGGTTCTGAATGAGAAATTGCAATATTATAAAATGATTTTCATCTTCAGTCAGTGTGTATTTCCTTATATTATTTACAACTCAGCATTCAAGTTTCTGCACTAAATACAGAAGTATCTATTTCCAAATGGGCTTCTTCAGTGTATGTTCATTCAAAAGAATGTTGCATAAAGATCAATCAATGTATCTTTTATAAAACTCTGTCAATGAATTTCATGTGTTTCATGTTTCTTGAAAATAAGAAAAATCATCAGTTACTTGGGAGAATGCTGTGGGTTAGGCATCAAGATTACAGACTACTTCCATAGCCACAAAACTTCCTGTTTTGTGGATTACAAAATTCCTAGTTTTCTAACAAGTAAAGCAATAGTCCTTTGTCCAATAACGTAAGGTATCATAAAACTATGATTCATTCAATACAGCAGTCTCCATTCTTCCTGAAGAGGCATGTCTTGGTTTCAGTTAGGACAGTTATTTTTCCTCCTAGTAGCTGGTAGGGTGCTATGTTTTGGATTAGGATGAGAAGAGTGCTGATAACATGCTGATGTTTTAATTGCTGCAGAGCACTGCTTATACTAAGCCAAGGACTTTTCAGCTCCTCGCTCTGTCCTGCCAGCGGGCAGGCTGGGGGTGCAGCAAAAGCTGGGAGGGGACAAACCCAGGACAGCTGACCCAAACTGGCCAAAGGGGTATTCCATACCATCTGACGTCATGCTAAACAATATATAGGGGTGGCTAGCCGGGGTGGGGGGGCCGGCTGCTCGGGGTTGGGCTGGGCATCGGTCAGCGGGTGGTGAGCAATTGCATTGTGCATCACTTGTTTGTACATATTATTATTATTATCATTATTATTTTCTATCTTAATAAACTGCCTTTATCTCAACCCACAGGCTTCACTTTCCCGTTTCTCTCCCCCATCCCAGAGAGGGAGGGGGGAGGGTGAGCGAACGGCTGTGTGGTGTTTAGCTGCCAGCCGGGTTAAACCACAACAAGGCAGTACTCCCGGGAAAGATTATAAAACAAAACAAAACAACAACAAAAAATAATCAAAACAGGCAATCTTATTGCATCATTTCCTATCTTGAGTGTTTTCTACAGAAATGAAAAATTCATAACGTATATATATATATGTATATATATATAAATTATCTAAATCTTAACTGGAGTTCTGGTAAGCATTTTTTTTCCCTGAAGCTAGATAAGGAAATTGTGATTCTGCAAAATTTCTCCAGAAATATTTTGTATGGTGTTTAGAATGCCTTCACTAGTTGAGTATAGACAGCTAATTTTAAATGTGAGAAAATATTTGAATTTTAAACAAAGAATCAGTAACATATTAAGTACAAGATACATTAACAGTAGTTTATCATTAGTTAACACTCTAAGTCCACATTAATCTTTGGGCATCGAAACTCATTTCCGTGGGGAAATCAGTTGAGCTGGGAAATTAATAAAGATCACTGAGATTAAGAGCTATGTAATGTTGCTAGTAAAAATACTAAGTTTAGACATGATATTTTTTCAGATGTTGTCTAGGCAATATGCCTACTTATCATTCAGCACAAACAATGGATGAATGGGACTGATCAATATTTTCTGTCAAAACAGTTCCTCTGTATAATTGTTTTTTGATTAAACACACTTTTTTCATGAAGCATATGATTTTCATAGAAAGTATTTTTTTTTCTGATTAAATAAATATATGAAATATTCAGGTTTAGATTCTATGACAGAATGCAACAATTATGTAAGTTTCCTCATGATGCAATGAATCAATTTGTTAAGTTTTAGTTCAGTTTATTTTTTTGTCACAGTTCAGAGTTCAGACAAAAAAAAATATAATATTTTCTGTTTCCTGAAGAGAGAAAAACATAGTAATGCCTTTATACAGAATTTGAGAGATAAAACTTTATGAAATGGTAGCACCAATGGGCATTAATTATTATTATTACTATTTTTTTCAGGATATTCTCACTCCAGTAAGAGTTTGTGCCATATGAATGACTTACAGAAACATTGTCTTTATCTACTGAGAAATATCTTAGTTTGAATGTAGTGATACAGTTAAAAAAAGGCAGGGAAGTCTTTCTTCCCTGAAGCACATCCATGTATTCAGTACCTTTACTGAAATTGTCTGTGAGTGATTCCCCAGCTGTCTAGATTTTTTTCATCAGTATACAGTTCAAATGCCCTACGGATGCCTGAAAACAGCAGGATGGATGTAGAGTGGAGTTTATCATGTAGAAAAAGAAAGCTATTTTGACATGTCTGTGTTCAATCAAAGAGGGAATCCTTCTAGTGAGAAAAAACACTTGTTCAGGTAGAATGAATTAGCCTGCTATTGCAAGCATGCTAACCCTGGGAATTTGTGTGTGGACAATCACAACAATAAATGTGGATTTAACTAATGTTGTCCTTTTTGAAATTAGTTAAATTCCTCATACAGAAGAGTGTAACACACACACACAAAGAGAGATTCCTCCACCACCAGCACCACCCAATCATCCCTCCCCTTTTCTTACTAGTTTAGATATCACTATCATTTCCAAATTTCAGTTCAGATCTAGGTTAGTTTTAGAAGGAAAACAAACAAGCAAACAAACAAAAAAATACATCCTTAACTTACACACTCTGACTACCATCATACAAAGTTTACTGGTAGGCTTGGCAGGTTGGACTTGATGATCTTAGAGGTCTTTTCCAACTTAAACAATTCTATGATTCTATGTCAAGTGCACCCTCATCAAGTATGCAGATGACACCAAGCTGACCAGTGCAGGTGATAGAACAGAAATAAGAGATGCTATCCAAAGGGACCTGGAAAAGCTTGAGAACTGGTCCTGTGTGAACCTAATGAGGTTCAATAATTCAGAGTGCAAGATGCTGCATTTGGGTTGGGGCAATCCCAGACATGAGTACACACTGGGAGAACTCATTGAGAGCATCTCTGCAGAGAAGGATTTGGGAGTTCTAGGGGACAAAAAGCTTGACATGAGCTAACATTATGTGCTTGCAGCCTGGAAGGCCAGCTGCATCCTGGGCTGCGTCAACAGAGAAGTGGCCAGAAGTTCAAGGGAGGTGATTGTCCCCCTCTACTCTGCCCTTGTGAGGCCCCATTTGGAGTACTTCATACAGGTCTGGGGCCCCCAGAACAAGAAGGATGTGGGGCTGTTAGAGTGTGTTGATAGGAGGGCTATGAGGATGCTCAGAGGGCTGCAGCACCTCTCTGAGAAAAAGGCAGAGAGAGATGGGGATGTTCAGCCTGGAGAAGAGAAGGCTCTGGGGAGATTTAGTAGCATTCTTTCAGTACTTTAAAAAGAGGGCTTATAAAAAAAGATGGAGAGCAACTTTTTACTCAGGCAGATAGGGATAGGACAAGGGGGAATGGCTCTAAACTAAAGGAGAGGAGATTCAAATTAGACATTAGGAGGAAGTTCTTTACTCAGAGAGTGGTAAGTCACTGGAACAGGTTGCCCAGATAAATTGTGGATGCCCCATCCCTGGAAGTGTTTAAAGCCAGGTTGGATGGGGCTTTGGGCAACCTGGTCTAGTCAGAGGTGTCCTTGGCCAGGGGGTTGGAACTAGATGATTTCTTTAAGGTCCCTAATAACCCAAGCCATTCTCTGATTCTTTGTCCTCAGTGTATTCACATTCTTTCTTCCTTTACCACTTCTCTCAAAGATCAGATTTTATATATAGTTTTAAAGAACAATCTTTTCTCTTGAAGAAATCTTTAAGATTTCTTAAGACTAACTTTAAGAAATCAGTGTAATAATGAAGTCTTCCAAGAATGCAAGAAAAAATATAACAATTGCTAATTACTAATCTTTTATTTTAGTTATTTTTTTTTTCTGTTCAATGATTCAGTTGTTCACTAATAAAACTCAAGTAAATCCCACATAACAGTTGAAAATAAAAGTGCAAAATACATGAAATTATTTAACATTTTAATAAAATAATATAAAAAGAGGAAATAATGGGACATTAGTAAAATGAAAGACAGAATTTAAGAAAGAGCAAAAGCAGTTACTTTCTTTTCATTCCTAAAGACAAGAGACCTGGAAAATGGTAGGAATTATTTAAAATTATTTGAATGCAATTAAAAAAAAAAAAAAAAAAAAAAAAAAAAGACTGGGTACTGTGTATGATTGAAAGTGATAAATTAGTAGAGAAAAAAATTAAAAATAATACAAATTTATGTCTCTCTGAAATACACTAACTGACCCAAACTGTCCAAAAGGGATATTCCATACCATATGACATGAAACAATAAAAACTTCGGGGAAGTTAGTTGGGGGTGAGGGAGAACCTTTTTTTTTTTTTTTTTTTTTTTTTCTGGTTCTCTCCCCATCCCTCTGGGGGTTTGTGAACAGCAGTGTGGTTCTTAGCTGCCTGCAGGGAAAAATCACAACAATTCACTTCACATATAGAAGATGAAGTTCATTAGCTCCCTAATTTTGGACATCTGCTGTGCATTGCAGGACTGCTGTACAATCTTTTAAGAACTGAAGAGAAAGAGGTTGCTTGCTTTTGCTTAGCACATTGCTTTCATACTTAGGTAACTTCATATACACATTAAAATGTTGTGTTGTGAGAGGCAGTTATTTAAAATCTCATTAGAAATACTTTGATGTTTCAGCAAACAAAGTTAGAAATAAGGGCTAGACACAGGTCTAGAAAGTCAGTGATAAGTTTGAGAAACTTATCTTTAAAGTCATAGGACCATTTCTATGGGATCGTGGTCTCATTTTGTTGATAAACCTGCACTGGCTTTCAGACTTGAGTCTTCAAAGAAAAAAAAAAAAGTGCATGAAGTTATGTTTTTCCTCATATACTTTTAGATTAAAAACAAGTGGCTAGGTTCAACTGCCAGGTTATCATCTATCCTTTCCTTTAACCAGACTCATTTTAGATTTTACATTCCCTTACCAGTCCCTGACACAGACAGATATCTGCTCAGCACTGGTATTTACCTGAGATCCTTTGTTTCTAGGACTTCAGTGTTCTCTGCAGTGTATCTCAGGTTACATTTGGTTAGATAGGTGTCCCAAAAAACAAGTGTCCCATAAGATACTTCTCAAACTGTGGGCACTAGATTAACTCAAAATAAGCTCTGTGAATTGTTTACTCTCCATTCAGACTGTTTCTGTCTACAGTGGGTGGGGGGTGGAGTGGGTTGGGGGAAAGGGTGAAAGAACTGATATATATATTTATATATTCATCTTCATTGAAGTGGGTGTGAAACAATATTTACAAACCAAAGAATGGAATATTTAAATCCAAGTGCTTTGAGGTAACGTGCTTTCTTTTTCTGCAGACTAGAGTATACATGCTAACAGAGCCATCCACTAGATTTTACTGACAGATGCCTACTAGTATCATTACATCTCAGCTATTACTTCTGCTGTTCTTTGCAGACCATCTTCCACACTAGAGGTGGAGGATGGATATCTTATTCTCAGTTGACAGTCCTTATACATACCTTAGAGGAAAACAAAATAAGGACAAGAAGGTCTGATCAAATGAATTGTATGCAAGTTATGGAATTAACCTCTGACTTCAATGTAAGTCTGATCTGTGTGAGTCTAAACAAGAGCATCTCCTTGGTGAAACCACTACTTTCCACTGCTCCAGATTGATTTGTTTCAGTTCACTGCAACACATTGCTTTTTACAACTCATTTTTTAAAAGAACTTTTACAAATTTACAAATTAAAAATATATGCAATTTTTTTTACAACTCATTTACAAATCATTGCTGCTTATTGTTGTCCAAAGCATGTACATGGTATAAATGTAGAAATTATTGGTATGTAGCATCCTAAAATTTTGTTCCTGAACCAAATCATGAACAGACCCCTTCTATTACCCTGTGTCATCCCTTTTGCTTGTCCAGGATTTCTCACCCAGCTGTCTAAGAGAATTTGTTTTAGATACTGCAGCATTTTAAAAACAAAACCAAAACCAAAAGCATCTTAAATTGAGTTTTGACAACAAAAGTTGCACACTACCACATAACCAAAGTGCATGCAGTGTCTGTCCCTTCCGTTCACTTGCCTTCAGTTGCCAGGAAATGCTGGCAGAACCTCCTAACCCGCTGGGCTTGTCTCTACCTGGATCTCCAGCAAAACTCTTCTCACTTTTAGCCAACAGGTGTCAAAGGCATACTCCATTAATTATTTCTGTTTTAGGACTTCAGACAATGGGTTTGCAATGTACAAGTTTTCTTAAGTGATTAGGACAGTTTTAATAAGTTCCTTTTGAAAATTCGGTGAAGAGTTGATGTGCAGATTTAATGGAATATCACTGAAAGACAGGTAGACCCTAAAATAATTTGCATCATGTAAAAAGCCATTTTATTATTTTATGGAGTATTAACCAATTAGGATTCATGACTGCATAATAAGAAAGGTGTGTAGTACCAAATCAGAGATTACCTTACACAACCAAATAGGAGATTACCTTGTGTATTTTAGCATTTGCCTTCAGATGAACTGGATGTGATACATAACTAGTCAACCTTCAGTTGAATTGTTTCTTTAAAAGTTCTTACTTTTTCTATCAACTTTTGCCAGACTAATGTTTTCAGTGTCATCCGTTAACAAGCACAGTGTATCTCAAACTAACTATGATTTCTATATAGTACTTCCTGCATATCCTCAAGCTCTCCTGAGTAATTTTCTTTAAGAAATTCAATTTGAATTAAAAGGTGAGAAAGAGAAAAATGAGCTTTGTCAAAACCAAATCTCTGGAAAAGAATAACCCAAAATGTGTTTAAAAGAAAACTCTGAAAATTTAGCAGGAAAAAAAGATCAAAAAATCCAAATTAGTTTTAAAATCAGCATTAATTTACACTGGTTTCCACTTTCATGAAATATAGACCTGCCACAAAAAGGCATTTGACATGGTGTGACTAACTATGACATATGGTACTTATTTAAGAACACCTGCACTACTTTAACATTACTATAAAGATATTGGCAAATGAAAAGGCAGGACTCAACAACAAACTAGCTGTCAGGGCCCTGAGGACATTAACATTACCATGGTCCTGCCTGGAGTTGTGTTGGATTCTGGCTGCCATTATTAGGCCTATTTCTGACTCTCATCCTCAGGCTGCTGTCCTGACTAGGCCCCAGTCCACCCTCATGCCCAGGTAGGTGCCTGATAACTGGGGGTACCCTGCTGCCCTGCATCTGCTCAGCTCCTGACTGGGGTGGTTGGATGTGCCACAGCTGCAAGGTTCTTCTCCTCTGCCCTGGGGGGCCTCGACAATCATGGCCCTCTGGACTGTGCAGAACTGATATATATGGGAAAATGTGGGAGAGAGAATATGATAATAGTTACACACACATAGCTATACTAACTGTTTGTTAAAGACAGAGCCATCCAAAAATGTAACAGTTAAACACTAAGGGCTGAGAAATTCAGTATGAATTTCAGAGGTATAACTGGAACTGGGACCAGACTAAGAGGATGATTTTTTGCAAACAGTAAACAGCATGTAGTAGATTCTCAAGGACACTCTGGAGAGTAATTACGTTGCATGGGTCTCATATCATTAGGATAACACCACAGGGAAACACTTTTCATTGGCAGAGAGATAGAGATGACTGGTCTAACAGTGAAGGAAGAGAGATGTGGGAATTAAACTGTTCCTGTTTCCAGGTTTTAGGTACTAGAATCCACAGTTTCTAAGAAACGTATTCACTTCTATTGGCTGAAAAGACATTTAAAGTCATGCACATATATTTATTAATAGGCAGAATCTTAATAACAATACATTCTTCTTCTTATTCAGTTTGAGCATATAGATGTTGGATAAGAGCTCTTTATGGGTTCTGGTAAAGTGACCTAATATATTTCAGCTATAGCCAATTGTTATGGTTTAACCTGGCAGGTAACTAAGCACCACACCGCCATTGACCCCCACCCCGCACCCCTCAGTGGGATGGGGTAGAGAAAAGGGAAAAAAAGGAAAAGCTTCTGGGTTGAGATAAAGACAGTTTAATAGGACAGAAAAGGAAGAGAAATAATGATAATAATAATAATGATAATAATAATAATAGTAATCATAGTAATAATAGATAGTAATAATATTGTACAAAGCAAGCAATGCACAATGCAATTGCTCACCACCCGCTGACTGATGACTAGCCTGTCCCTGAACAGTCATCGCATCCCTCCCCCCACCATCTTTCCTCCAGCCTGCCACCCAGTATAAATTGTCCAGCATGGCATCGCATGGTATGGAATATATAGAATTTAGAACATTATTCTCATCCTAAATCCAAATAGAATATAGAACATTATTCTCATCCTAAATCCAAAACACAGCTCCATACCAGCTTCTATGTGGAAAATTAACTCTATCATAGACAAAACGAGGACATCAATATACCAATATATAGAATTCATGTCTGACTGCTGAATAATCAAGTGCTCACATGGCATATCTAGTGGTCATTCTATAAACCAAATAGATATTTAATGCAGAAAAAATTGACACTTAACTAAGTTAGATTTTGTTAAGGTTTTGTACATCAACATATTTAGATCACTGTTTTCCCAATGGAAATTGTAACATTGGATAAGAAGTGTTACTTTCTATGGGAAAAATTCATTAAAAGGAAACAAACAAAAACAACAAAAATGAAACAGGAAATATGGGAAACAAAATGCACTAGTGGGCATCCAGACTTCTGGTTCCTTTGGCTGGCCAGTAACCTCTCAAGCCAGCAGTGTCAAGAACAGATCATCAGGTCCTCTGATTAGCCAGTGAAGACCTGAAGTCCTTGACAGAAAACTGATAAAATTAGTCACTTGATGAACATGATGCCCAGAAGCTCTAACATCTCTAGTCTACTGGGATTTAAAATGAAAGAAAATGGAGTGGAGCTTGGGTACAATCAAGCCTGTCCCTAGTAGACAGTTTATGAGGAAATGAGAGCTAAAGAGTGGTAAGTTATGTTCTAAAGAAGTAGATTTCCATTCAGTTAATATTAATATGCATCTTTTCAATTGTGTTTTTATTTATTTTTTACTCTTTTTTTTTTTTTCTGAGACAATTTTTTTCTGTCGGAAAAGTAATGAACAGCAACACAAACAACAGAGACTGATTTTAACTTTGTGGTATTTTTCCTCAGAGTCTTGTTAGGATGGCCTTGTCATAGAGCATGGTAGGACTCTGAAGTACAAAGAAAGTAGTGTGGGCAAGAGAGAAAGAAACAGAAACCATGTAAAAAGACTGGTTACTTGCAAACTAATGGGTGGAAGTAGAAATGAAATTAAAACCCCATGTCTGTAGTACTCAGTTGTTTGTTGTTGTTTGTTTGTTTTTTTTTTTCCCGGGATCCCTATTGATTGACATTCTTAAGGGGCTAAGCTGTTGGCAGCATGCTCCTTTCCTTTAGAACAAAAGAATTCACAGACTTTCTAGGTACAAACTGGATTAAAAGCACACAGGGAAAAAAAAAAAAAAAAAAAAAAAAAAAAGGCAATGTTTTCTGATGGATGTTTTTCCTTACTACAGCGTTCACTTTCTATAACACAAAGGGCAGGGTGCACAAGGTTATTGGAAATAAATGTCAGCTTAGTTCATACCAAGAGGGAGTACAAAGGATAATGTTACTTCCTGCAAGTGAAAAAAAAATTGCATACATTTGCACCAGTGAATGGATGAAGAAATACAAAATGTTGAAGTACACAAAACAAGACCTCTTGATCTGCAAGTCCTAAACTTTGCATATATTTTGTCAAGAAGCCCATTTTTTACCAAAGTGCTTCTGTATCAAGATGCCCACATCTTTGATGTGATTTTTTTGACACAATGTGGTACAGTCAGTGAAATGGAAAGGTGAAGATTAGGCCACATCTTTTGAACCTACTAACTACCCAATGAAAAAACTTAAGGAATTTAAGTACCACATAGACATTTGCTCACTCCCTCCCTAGTAGGATGATGGAGAGAATCAGAAAAAGGAGAAAGTGTGAGGAGGTGTAGTCTGAGATAAGGACAGTTTAGAAAGAGGAAGGAAGGAAGGAAGGAAGGAAGGAAGGAAGGAAGGAAGGAAGGAAGGAAGGAAGGAAGGAAGGAATACAAACACACAAAATAATAGAAAATAATAAATGCAAAATGCAAGTGCTCCCAAACAGCTGTCCAATACCCAGCCTGTCCTCAAGCAACAGCAGCCTTCTCCTCAGCCATATCTGCCCAGTTTTAATGTTGTGTGTAATGTAACATGATATGGAATAGCCTTTTGACCACTTTGGGTCATCTGTCCTGGTTCTGACCCCCCTCAGATCCTGCTGCACCCCCAGACTCCTCACTGGCAGGGTCGCATGAGAAGTTGAAAAGTCTTTGACTTAGTGTAAACATTGCCCTGTGACATCAGAATGTCATCAGCATTATTTTAATCCTAAATCCAAAACACAGCACCAGCACCATACCCGCTACTAGGAAGTAAATTAACTGTATACCAACCAATACAGGAAACATGCTTATTAAATGCAAGACCAAACAGTCTGTCTCTCAAGTATCTAAATGCTATCATGTGGGTGAATGCTATAAATTAACTTCTATAATTCCATTGCAATTTGCTTTGTAATTCCAGATTCCTACCTGCAGAACTAAGTATACCAGCTTGGACAAATTTACACACAGGCCTGTGCCTACAGGTTTCCTCAGATATCATTGACTAAATTTTGTTCAGGAAAAAAAAAAAAAAAAAAAAAAAAAAAAAGCTTTGTCACTTTTTTGGACTTTCAAATATTGAAACATGTAGCAGTCCGGGCTATATATCTATGAAGGATGCATGATATTTCCCCAAAAAATGACAAGAACTTATACAAAGTTTAGTTCTAAAGTGCAGTATTATGTGGCCAGCCACCTTGCACATGCATGCTGTACTGAGAGCTTACAGGCTACCTACTCAAGGTAATCTACTCCACTTGTTCTGGTATATCAGATCCCCTGTCTGTGTACCTCCTAGCATATGCATATATATTTGTATCAGGGTAATCCATGTTGGTATTGCATCTAATAGAAGCACATATGCATGAACTACCCCACACATGGATGAGAAAAGACAGAAATGGTTTGACTATTAAAAAGTTCTCCTTGGATATAGAAAATATGTTGAGATTTGAAACAAACAAACAAACAGACAGACAAAAACACAACTTTAAAACAAAAAGAATCCACAGAAATTCCCAAATGTGTACCACTAAAATCGGTAGATTTTCTCGTTATGTTTAAAATGGATATGTTTGTATTAAAACATCAACACTTTCTGAAAGTCTGTCCAGAGTGTGTTTCAACTTTTGTTTCCATTAGAAAGAAACATAGGACATAAATGTCTGTCCTGGTTTCAGTTAGGACAGAGTTATTTTTCCTCCTAGTAGCTGGTAAGTTGCTATGTTTTGGATTAGGATGAGAAGAGTGCTGATAACATACTGATGTTTTAATTGCTGCAGAGCAATGCTTACACAAAGCCAAGGACTTTTCAGCTTCTTGCTCTGTCCTGCCAGCGGGCAGGCTGGGGGTGCAGCAAGAGCTGGGAGGGGACAGACCCAGGACAGCTGACCCAAACTGGCCAAAGGGGTATTTCATACCATCTGACGTCATGCTAAACAATATATAGGGGTGGCTAGCTGGGGTGGGGAGAGCCGGCCACTCGGGGATAGGCTGGTGGTGAGAAATTGCATCAGTTTTTTCATACACACTATTATTATTATTGTTATTATTATTATTTCCCATCTTAATAAACTGTCCATCTCAACCCACAGGCTTCACTTTCCTGTTTCTCTCCCCCATCCCCATTTCCTTCCCTTCCATTTTTTTTGATTCATCTTTTTTCTTCACATACTTTTTTTTTTCAGTTAAATTTATCCCCTTCAGTCTGAGTCATCTCAAATTCATTTGCTGTTGTGATCTCCTTTCTTCTTCTCTCCAGTTAAATTCCTTTTTCTTCCAACTCCTGTTTGCTCATTTTGTTTTGTTCAAAAATTTCCTTGAAGAACATCTGCAGTGGGTTTATTTGGCAAGGTTTTAGTAGGAGAAGGCGGGGGGGGGGCTAGTAGATGTAGATTCTGTGAGAAGAATCTAGAAGCTGCCCCATGTTAGATATGGGCCAGTTTCAGCTGGCTCCAAAGGGACCCACTACTGGCCAGAGCTGAGCCAATAAGTGATGTTGATTGTGCCTCTGTGAGAGCAGATTTAAGGAAGGGGAAAAAAACAACAGCTGGGAGAGTGAGGAGTGAGAACCAGCCCTGCAGACCCCAAGATCATTGCAGCAGAAGGGCAGGAGGTGCTCCAGGCATGCAGCACATGTTCCCCTGCAGCCTGTGGAGGAGTCCCCAGTGGAGCAGGTGGATGTGGCCTGGAGGAGGCTGCGGGTCATGGATAGCCCCCACAGGAGCAGGGGGTCTGGGGGGAGCTTCCACCCATGGGAGACCCGTGCTGGAGCAGTTTGCTCCTAGGGGATGGATGGGCCCCATGGTACAGAGCCATGTGGGAGCAGTTCTTGAAGAGCTGCTGCCTGTGGGAAGACCCCACAGGCTCTGTTCGGGAAGGATGGCATCCTGTGGGAGGGACCGTACATGGAGCAGGGGCAGAGAGTGACCGTGAAGGAGCAGCGAAGACAAAGCATCAGGGACTGACTGCAGCCTCCATTCCCTGTTCCATTGCACCGCTCGGGGGGAGGAGGTGGAAGAGAGTGAATGGAGGGAAGGTGTTTCTAGTTTCTTTCCTTTGTTTCTCACTTTTCTATCTTATTAGTAATAGGCAATACATTTTTTTTAATCTTGCTATGCTGAATCTGTTTTGCCTGTGACTTTAATTGTTAAGTGATCTCCTTGTCCTTATCTCAAACGTTTTGTCCTTTTCATTGTATTTTCTCTCCTTTCCCTTTGAGGAGGGGGAGTGAGAGATTGGTTGCCGTGGTGCTCCGCTGCCCAGCTGAGTAAAAGCACCACAACATCCATCCCTGATTCAGGTCTTTTGCTTCCTTTCACCATTTCTTACGCTGCTTAAAAAACCGCTGCTATTGATAGTAGACATACCATTACAGAATGTGAAATTGTTGAATCAGACAACTGCGTTAACCATTTCTTTCATGTTGTTAACTTTCCTTATTTGTCCTTTGTTGTTCTGAAATGAGAGAATACAAACTGGAGCACTTGGAGCACGTCCTGCTCTACTTTGGAACTGACCTTGGGGTCTACAGGGATGCTTCTTACTCCTCTCTCCCATCTGCTGTTGTGCAACATTTTTTTTTTTCTTAAGTCTGCTGTCCTAGAGGCCCAACCAGCATTACTC
>NC_048894.1:132350624-132360060 GCF_011077185.1 Oxyura jamaicensis | reverse complement strand
CCCCCCCCCCCCCCCCCCCCCCCCCAACTACATCGCTAGCAAAGCCTTGCCACATAAACCCAATACAAGCAGCATTCTGGAAAAAATCAGTAAAACAATGTATTATGAAGGACGATGAATAAAAAAAGATATTTTTGTCATTTAAATACAAGATAAGTAGAATATTTGGGAAAGTTTCTTTTTTTTGGGGGAAAGAATGGGACTGTCTGCTAGATTAGTTATGCAGAAAAATATTCTTATGTGCGAAATAGATACAACCTGGCCATGTGGAACTAGAGATGTTATATAGATTGCAGGCCTCAAGAAAGCCAGGATGCTGATGTTTTCCAGAGCGATGGATAAAGGGTTCAATGGACAAGCTGGATTGTGGAGGACGATTAGGAGATACAGGGACTTTTCATCATCAGCTGTCCATCTACAAGTTACATAAAAACATTTGTTTTTTGTACCAGTGAATTTGAGTACAACTGCCTGAAGATCTTGCTTAGGTCACCTGAGTTGCTTGTAGAGTAAAGGATTTTTTGGCTTGAGTGAAGTTAGTAGAATCTGATTTATGACAAGAGAACATTTGGACCATAAAAATTTATTTAGAAATAAAACACCACTTAGTTCCTAAGATACAAGTCCAAAATGCCATCTGAAACAAATTCAATCCCTTTCAAATTTCAGATAATTTTTATTCCCTAGCAATAGCACCAAAACAGTACTGTTGGTGAAATCTTACAATGGAGGCTGAAACACTGAACCTAGTAACTGTAATTGTTGTATAGTCTGAGGTCACATAATATAGTCCTTCCAAGTACTTCACAGATGGAATGATGTAAGAGAGGAAAGTTCACTTATACCCTTACCAGATGTTTGAACAGACTTTCCTTACTGAAAACCAAATTATAAACAGACCATTTAAATTTTCAAGACTGACAAACAACATATCTTAAAATCCAACAAATCATTCTTCTCATATGTATTTTAATTCTTCTGATGAATAGATGGTTGGATTCCCAGTCTATTAAATTAAATATCCAAGGACCCTAAGTTAAAAGCATTAAAAGATGCCAAAAAAAAAGGAGGGTTACTTATAACTAGTAATATTGAATATAGCAAGTCACATCTGTACAGGTCTAAAGTTATATTTTATCCTACAAAATATTCCTTGAAACAGTACTCATAACCAATCCCTGAAGATGGAGGGAAAAAACACTGAGAGGTGAAGAGTCATTGTACACACTCACAGAAAATAGCCATAGCCTGATCTGCTATATATGATTAAAGAGTGTGTTTAATTCATACTAAAGTTGCTGTTTAATAGTTCATATTAAGTTCTTTTGGTATTTCAATATCAAGGCAGTAAGCATAATAAAAATGGATTAAAGACATGACTGTAATGATTGCAAGGTTATAGCTGTGCTCAGCCAATATACAGTGGGTGTATGCACAGTACATATGAGAACAGAATGAGTCAGAGCTGTCTAGCTCAACTGTTAGAAATAACTCAGCATAATAGATTTCTTTTTCACTTGCCATTATTCACAGGAAAAACTTTGCCAAGTTTTTAGGCTGAGAATCTGACCAGAAACAAAACAAAAGAAAGAAGCTACTGTGTCCTTGATTGCTACTCCATGGCCTCAGTTCCACATACTTGACTGTGTTAGTCAAAGTCCATCTGTGTTTCTAAAGCATTTTCAGGCCTGATTTTCCTTCCTTTCGTCGTATGCAGCCAGCTGCCCCCACACAGTTTGCTGCCAACCTGCTGCTGTAAATCCTTTCCTCCTGTTGTGCTCTGCTCTGCAAGGGCAGACACCCTTGCTGGGGCTGCAGGTGGGGCCCCACCACTTCCTGCCTCCATCACTTCAGCCACTGGGGGAGTGGATGTCATGAGAAAATTTCCCTTGGGAAACAGAATCTGCAGAAAGTTCTTCTGTAACAGTTTTGTTACAGACAAGCACAACTTGATCTGATTGCAAGCTTACAACAGAATGAGAGATTACAACTATCCCTGTTTATCCCAATTTCGCCATGAAGGTGATCTTGATCCAGAGATTACTTACAAAGAGGACATTCAAAAACACTTTAGAAACTTACTTCTTAAAACGTCTGTCTGCTCATGTTTGCTGCTTATTCAGTGCAGATTTCCACCACCTTCACAAGGCATTTGCTAGTAAACTTGGAGCAATCATGTCAGAAAGACTAACGTGGGTATATAGGGTGACATGTTTGCTTTCACTCAACAGTGGCAGGACAATCTCTGAATTTTAGTCTGTCAATCACCAAGGCCTGTGGAAGAAATTATGATATATATTTTTTAGTCTCTAAATTACCAGAATCCTCATGAATGCTGGAGGATAGAAATGAAACTTGTGTAGACGACCTTTGTGGTACTATGTGGATTTTGAGCAACATAGAGCAACTGTCTTCCTGCCTCCAAACTCTGCAGCTCTCTTGGACTCAGCATCTGTCAGGCCCTACCAAAGAATAAGGAGACTTCATTTTTCAAAGTACCCCAAGCTTTTAAAAATCATCTGAGCTCTGACCTCACATAGCTGCCTTTAAAATTATTATTTCTAGTCTTGCTCGGATAAAATATCTATGAAAATACTAGAGACAAGAAATAAAGAACAAATATTTTATTTTGTGGATTTTTGGTGTTATTTCAAAACACCAAAAAAGTGTCTGGTAAGAGCTTTGCACTCCTGTATTGGTTACAAGTTCCTTGTTATAAGAATGAAGTGAAGAATGTGAAGTGTCAGAAGGCTGAGAAGATCAGATGTAATTCATCTTCCCCATCAGCAACTCCTATTCTGTATTTAACCTCCATAATTTACCATTAAGAACTGGCCACAGTTAAAAGTACCAATTCAGACTTCTTAATGTTATCTATAAAATCTCACAATTTCTATTGAATAAATAGGCCAAGATATTTGACATTTTTTATTAACAAACAAATAAATGAAAATAACTACAAAACCCACTGTTTCCTGTAAATGACAAGCAAGTTGGTTTCACACAACTAACTAAAATCCGCATAAATAATCTTTACACTCAGCTCTGTGTTTTTATTTATTTATTTATTTATTTTATTTATTCTTCAACATTTGGAAATTAAAGTCATTTTATAAATGTACAGTTCATAGTCAAATATTTCATTTTACATTGAAGTTTTTTAGACTGGAATAGCTCTCTATCAAACACTACCTGTGTATTCTCCTACATTTCAAATGTTAATAAATATATCTAATTACCATAAAATATGTCAGGTAAGAAAACAGTTTTAACATGTAATAACCAATTCTATAAATTTAGCTATTATCTCATCACTTCTATTGTTTCTGTGTTTTGCTTTATCACATCAGATAAATATATGACGAATGATAATATTTAAGTATAAATCTTACATATCCTTAGATTAGTAATCACTTAAATATAACAGAATAATTAATTTAAATATTAATTTTTAATTAAAAAGTGATAATTTCAGCAACTGAACTTTTGACTGAAATCTGCGCAAGAGTAACAGAACAAATATGATAATAAGGAGCCTATAATCTGTCCCTTCTCACTTGTGAACTGATAGAATTCCTATAGCAACATCAAAGGCAGAAAAGATTAGAAGGTTGGTACAGAAATGCAAATATATTTTTACTATCCCTTTCTAAATGCACTTCTTAAATATACTATATATTTTTTAAAACAAACAAAAAGATCAAAAACTTTAACTTATTAATATTAACCAGAAATGTTCCTTAACAAACTTAGATCAAAGTGATTAGAAACTAGCAAAGTTCGTGTCATATTCCCTCCCATTCCCAAATCCTTTATGTTTTTTAGATTATAATAGTCTGTTTCAGACAATAGCTAACAAACTATGTGCCAAAAGGCAAGGAATTGGACTCTTACTTCACTGCAGTCACCTAAGTCCTAGTTTCAAAATTATCTTAGCTGCAAACAATGGAGACTTTATATTATCAATGATTAGCAGTTCTGATTTAATAATTCAAATCAAATTGTAATTCCTAATTATTCCAATTTTATTAATTTTCTTTTCCTAAAATGTCTGCAAGCTATTTATGCTTTTCTCAAATATGATTTATTTTAAGTGACTCAAATGATATCTTCAAATTGTCCCTCAGCTGCGGATTGTAGCACTTAAAAATATTTTATATTCAAATCCAAACAGAGCTTGGCGTCTTTACGGTGCATGCATGCAGCCCATACATTATCTTGTTTTTAAGATGCAGGAATATAACAGTCTCAGATTTTTATTTTGATTACATAGTTTCAAATATTTCAAATTAAATTCCAAAGAATGCTTAAAAAAACAATTAAAAATCACTTTTTTTTTTTTTAAGCTTTTGAGATAAAATCACATCACTTACAATATTTGCAAAATGCGTGTACAGCAAAAGACAGATGCACAATGAAGATCAGTTTTGAATTGTTTTATTTTTTATTTGAACAAATGTCCTGTGGTATTTTTCTAGACATGCTAATAAAGTGGGATTTGCTGTCATCTTTGGTTTAATTTCTGCCCATCTCCCTCTGAAGGGATTCTTGTTGAAAAATAATAATAATAATTAAAAAAGGAATAAGTTTATACTTCCTGTGTGCAGACATACAGTTTCCAACCCTTCCACTCCCCTGTCAAGTGTATCATATTATTGGCAACCCAACATGAAAGTTTTTATAAAAAATCCACCTATAACTCCTGTAATTTGGTAGGCCTGATAGCCTCCCTGCCTGTTAGTCAGCAGTAAGTCAGTAGAGGGCATCATCTTTCATACCTAATGTGAACTGGCAGCATGTTTTAGAATTACTTTGTTTCATAATCTGCTCATACAGCTTGTCTTCTTCTGATGTTATCAGTACTTCTTCTTGAGTATGCACAGGAGAAAAGTAATGGTTATGTCAGCAAATATACATAGTTCAGTTAAAATGTAAAGCTGGTGTTAACCGCTGTAAATGGTGGTTTTACATACTTGTGCTTATTGCACTCTAGACACTACTATAACCTGACTTTCACTATTTGGCCCTGACATAAAAGTATGTCTTCTTGAAGCCTTAGTTAGATGTGAAAAGTACTTTTTTTTTTTTTTTACTTTTTTTTTTTTTTTTTTTTACTTTTTTTTGTTGTTGATGGTTTTGTCTTGTCATTTCTTTTATCTGAATCATATCTCGTTCTTCATCTACTTTTATGCTCCTTCCCTACTGTGAGTCACAGATTTTCTTGAAAAAATATATATATATATTTCAGAGAGATTAATTTCTCTAATTTTCAAAACCAACTATAAATTATATAATATTTTATGCAAGACTGCAACATTTACCCCTAACATTAATTGTCTGAAGACAAATGAAGGGGACTTTAAAGGCCCCTTTCAACTCACACCATACAATGATTCTACAATTTGATATGTTGTATTGCTGCACTTTGAGAAAACACCTACCAGCAAGCTCAGGTGAAATGGATGCTGAATTTGTTGTAGCAGATTGTCTATTGGTATGGCCCAGAGTTTAATGTTGACACAGATCAGTTGAAATTGTCACAGTAATTTAAACGGGCTAAGAAAGTAAGCAATTTTCTTATTAAAAAGTGGTTATCACTGACAAATATTTAGCTTTTGCTAGATGCTAGAAGCCATAAGTCTAGTTACTTGAGCAACACTAATACATTGTTCTTTTTCTACCCTTTTAACTGTTTTTCATGTAGGAGAACACACACAGAGAAACAGTACTGTGATTCACATGTCATCAACATAAATCTGAGGAGAATTTATTTTGTGAAATCTTTACCATGAGTGAAGTTGGAACTAGAAAGCAGCATCCTCACTGACAAATTTCAAGTTGAATATGCAGCCTCACTTACAAATTTCAAGTTGAATATGCAGAACTGGCATATGGAATAAACTTTTTAATTTCTGAAGCCAAACATATTTGATCCAAGAACATAGAAAACATGACAGACATTGAACTTCAAATATTATTTTTGCAGAGACATATTCATAGTGGGATAGTCCTTTAATGCTGTTAAATGTTTGCTTTTTCCATTTAGACTGTCTTGCAGCAATAGTAAACAGCTGTAATTCACGTTAATGGCAATAAAAACAAGCATTTCATTGACCTGCCTGAATGTTTTGGGAAGTTATCTATACAAGCAAGTCACAGTGCCAGGCTGGGAATTTACTGCACAGTAGCTGGTCTACACAGCTGTTCTCCTCTACAGTGAACATCGTAGCTGCATGTTAAGTAGGATTTTGTGAGTGTTTTAGAGGTGTTTTGTTCCTATCCAACTCACATTCAATGTTCCCTGAAAAATGCTGATGGTTTTTTGAGTTGGTCAATAGCAAAACTATTTATGAAATCATTAAGATTCTCAATATTATTTTCCTCCTACTAGTTTTATTTTTTGATTTACAGTAATACCAGACATGTTCTATGGTATGTGATAGCTATATGGAAGTCAGAAAAATCTTCATCTTTTTTTTTTTTTTTTTTTTTTTTTTTTTAACAGTCTTTTGAGAGGGGGGAAGAATTATCTATTGATCAAGCACAGTTAAAGCCTCTAGAGCTGTACCTGTAACCAATCAACTCCAGGTTAAAAAATGATTCAAACATACTCATGTTTTGACTTCACCAGTACAGATCAGTTCTACACTTGCAAACAAGTCTTTGAAGGGAGCCTGACTTCTGAAAGAAAACATGTAATTATTCTGCTGACTTCAATTCAGGCATGTTGATTTTACTGAAGCTTTTTATTGCTTGAAGAATGTAATTTTTATTTCTGTAGCTGCTCTGCTCTGTGGCACTTTTTCTTGTAAACGCAAATTAAGGTCTTTGAAACCATGTACAAGTAAAATTAAATTGATAACATGCAACAATATAAGTCATGAATGTATTTGGAATCATCTTCTACCAATTAGCTAAAGACAATACACTTTTGTTTTGTACTTGTGAAACTAAATCAATTAGAAAGAGATCTCAGAAAGAAAATCCCTGTGCACTTTGACACACACACAAAAAGCATAGAAACATTGAAGTAGCACAATTTCTTTCATTGGCCCTAGTGAACATGAAAGGACCTATTACATAGGTATATTGTCTTCTTGATCCAGATGTCTAATATCCAGTACAAACAAATATATCCCAACATATATGACACAATGCTGTATACGTGAAGGAGGAAGAGGAGGAGGAGAGAACAAGAAGAAAGGAAGGAGGAATTCTACTTAAAGCATGCTGTGAATGTCCCCAAAATAAATGGTAATGTTTGATTGTGAACTAACTAATGGTGTTGACCTGATGTGATTATAGTGCAGCTTCTGTAAAATTATATATATATCTCTACAGGACAACTGAGAAGCTGAACATATGTTTGTCTGTTGTATATCTACATTTACTGCCAAACAGAAGCACAAGATTAAGAGAGAAACTGCAGTTAAATTTACTCCAAAGTCCTCCTAGAAAAAGGGTCCCACTTGTTTTTCTATCTGTCCTTCTGCCAGTCTCTCATTTCTAGTCTGCCTTAAGCTTTTGAACCACAGTCACTGATATACAATACTATCCTACTTCTTTTTCTTCATCCCTAAAATAGCTCTATTGTTTCATACTAATCCTCAGAACAAAGCACTACCATAACATATTTGATCACTGGACTCTATGCCACCTAAATGACAGCATATGGATGGCTGAGCTCTTTATTTTGGAGGCTGTCATTGCTCAGGTTTGCCATACCTGCTCTTCAGACTTGTTCACTAAGTTTCTAAAACAAACAAAAAAACTGAAAAACAAAGGTAGTTGTCCATTTTATTTGGATAACTTTTAAGTAGGATCTGCAATATCCAGTCTTTGGTGCTATGCAAAAAGGAAATTTCAGGCTGGTAATTCAATGTTACCACATACACAATTAATTGGATGTCTACAGCCTATACTAAAATTCAGAGTATTATCCTTAATAACAGAGATAATGATGACAATACAAATCCAGGAAACTGTTCCTTCTCCTTTTGAGGAGCTTGCAAAGTCTTTGGTGTACATTCATTCCTAACCCAATTCCAGCAGAGTCCACAGAAGTACCTCTAGGTGAATCTCAACCTTTTTAGTAATGTTATGCTGGGCTCAAGAGTGGAAGGTGAACAATATTCTGATGAAGTTATGTATCACTTGAAGGGTGATAAATTCACTTCTAAAATTATATTAAAAAATATAGGCAGTCCAATGTAATTGTATCAGTCTACCTTAATGAGTAGTATTTTATTGGTGGCATGCAAAGCATAATTTTCTTTTTCCAAAATGTATAATTTCTTTGGCTTTTCTTCTTTTAGTTTAGTACGCACATCTAATTGTATGTAATGGTTTGTAAGAAAGGGGAAGTTTTATGAACTTAAGAAAATTACAAAAATGGATTACAACACCTGTCTGTTTCTACTGTTTCTAACACAGATACTCAGCAGCCTTTTGTAGCTAAAGTAAGACCTGTGGTAATATCAAAGAAATGTCAATAGCCAGACTTCCAGGATCTTCCCAGAGGCATGGAAAACAGCATTTAGCTATAAAGAAATCTTGGAAGTGTTCTGATCCTCCTTTCATCTGCATATGGGATGGATCCTGCATTTCTCAGGTGTGCTCAGTACATAGCAAAGTTGGCAACTGAATCCTAGTTTAACTTCACTCATATTAAGAAAATTATGTCAGTAAAAAGTTGAAGAAGCAAAGAAGAATCAGAATTACCAGGAATTATATAAGGTAATAATTAAAAATATCATTTATCCTCTAATATATGTTTATGATGCACCAACCATGGTGGTCCACCTTGCCCTGCTCTGTGTTCTGAGTGCAGGTTTTGGGAGTTGCTGGGTAGGCCATACTCAGAGGCAAATGATACAAACCTCTTTCTTAGTTTTGTTTGTAGTATTTTGTAGAATGGCATCTGGGAACATTACGGTGCTCTAGGGATGTAGGAAAGATTGGACTTGTTCTGTAGCTCAGCAGCTGAATCACTCTAGATGTGATGAAAAAAATGCATGGAGAACTGTGAACCTGTTCTTGCATTAAAAGGGATTATAATGAGGAATTTTTACTTAGACATATATTGAAATATATGTTTAGGATAAAACTGCAATTATCCATATATCACTTATGATTCACCAATCAAATAATTTTTACAAACTAAATTATGATCATAGAGAGTATCAAATAATGAACAATAAAAAAACACAACATAATAAACATAATAACAGCAGTAGCCTTATCCCACAAAGTTTCTTTTATGCAAGTGAACTCAGATCTTGTCTGTGGACTATAATCTAATGATCTGTTGCAGCTGGTAGAGTACAGAAAAAGTCCCACTTTATATTTTGTTAAATGTCATAGTAACATCTTCCTACAAAGAATCTTCCTGCCGAAACAAGATGGTCATGTGTTGGCGCCTTTTTTTTTTTTTTTT
>NC_048894.1:132342373-132350524 GCF_011077185.1 Oxyura jamaicensis | reverse complement strand
TTTTTTTTTTTTTTTTTTTTTTTTTTTTTTTTTTTTTTCTGTGCTGTCTCTGTTGTATTCCATGAATAGTTTCCAATATGAAGGACTTGCTTTCAGAGGAAAGGGAGATTACTGAGGATATACTGCAAGAATTAGAAAGGACTTTCAGGTATAATCAAACCATTGAAGTAATCAGTAATTTTCTTTAGAAGAGACATATTTGGTACATTATTAAAAATATACCCATTGATTTACTTGTAGATGAACTGTTACTATCAGGTGCTGCACTTTCCTTTTTTTTTTTTTTTTTTTTTTAATAGTTTTATTTGAAGCAAAGTCTTCTTGCAGATCTTTCTTTTCTGAAATAAATTCTATTTTGTATATAATTTTATGGATAATGTCTGTAATGTTTTCATTCACTGTATATTTTACAGTTCTTGACTAAATTGAAATGATATTGTGCAAATTTAATTTTATATGCATAAGTATCACCACCGTGTTTCAATTTAAATTGAACTAATTTGCAAGTCAAACAATAGAGCATTTCCCAGCACAGAGATAAGACTCTGCTCTATGCAAGTATGTTTGCAAATGTGTCTCATAATCTTGGATTCGAGTTTTAGAAACCTGCAGTCAAACCTCCTACCTACATCTGTGAACAAACACATAAGCAACTGGATGTCTGCTTAAATGTAGCAGATGGACAGTCCTTGCATGAACAGATTGTGGGAGTGGCAGAGTGTGGGATGCAGCGTCCCCCTTTTTGAACCGCAAATTTGAGCAGCATGAGGAGAAGTAGCACAAATTAAGGCTCCACTTTGTGTTATTTTCTAGATAAAGGCAAATTCTCTCCCCCACCCCATCTCTACAAAGTCATTTTACTGAAGTGGTTTGATTTGGATTCACTTCCATTATGAGCAAATTACTTCCTAATATTTCCTGGTCTGCAGGACATGCTGAAATGCCCACACTTTGTGAAAGATAAAAATATGCTTAAGGCTTGTATCTATGGAGGAGAGAGAGAGTTCTTGGATTTGATTTCTTCTCAGCTGATCATTTTCTCTTGCTTGGGGATGTAGAGACAGCATTGCATTTCAGTCTGATCTGACTGTACTTCTCACTTTTCATAAAGGGTGCTGGAAGCTCAGGATAGAGGTTTTTATGAGCAAACTGGAGCACTTTATGAACTAATTTCAGGCAGAGAAGCAGATAGTAATGCCATTTCTTTCTTGCTTATGTTTAAGGGTTATTCCAGTGCTTCCTTGAATCCCTCCACAGCTTCCCTGCGTACCTTCATATAAAATTCTATGTTCTTTTGAAAATTTCCCCATCATGTCTTTTTGGGTCATGGATTATTCAAATTCATACTGCCTCTCTCCTGCCCATGGATTCTGTACATTGTTTTTCAGCTCCTCACAAAATCACTGCAAACCCTTTTTACAGAGGTACAGAATATACTACCTCATTACCCTGAACTTAACCTGAAAAACCAAGACAAATTCATACTAAAGGGGCAATCATCTCAAGCAGGACCGCTAGGAACACAGTATATTTACTATACATCTAAATATGTCACACTTAATATGTTGCAAACCAGTACACCCTTTTTTCTAAGGCATTATTATGCTATAATGGGTCTTTAAGGAGCCCACTTTCATTCCATATAAAATTTAATCTAAGGGAAAAAACATTTGTTTAAATCTTGTTCCATTCTTTATAGTGAACAGATGAATAACTGAACTGACAAAAGCTGTTCAATTTTCAATTCTTACCCTGCTTTTTGAATATTGAAATCCTGTTGACTTATTTTGGCAGTGGTATCAAGGACAAAGAAGGAAAAAATGTGATCTAATAATTCATCAATTCACTCAGTACCATTATTAATACCCCTATTTGGGTATCTATAATGAAAACAAAGGCTGCATATTTTTGTCTTATGCTGGTGAAAGATAGGTATAAAACCCTATTACATGAAACTGATAGCATTTTTATGCCTTTGTTGCAAAATGTAATTATGTAACTGTGTTTGATGAAGGGAAGAATAATTCCTTAAGTGTATGTTCATTTGTTGAAAAATGTATATATACTTTTAGGATATATTATGATTGGATTTTTTTTTCCTGTCTTCTTTGTTACAAGGAAAAAAAAATGTGGCACCAAAATTTCTTTGTGCCTTGCAAGGACTTGTTGAATAAAAGCAAATACTTAGAGACATGTTATATCATATATTTTCAATATTTAAATGTGCACACTTTTAAGTCTTCCCTGATCTATAACAATTGCTATCCACATATATATATTTCACTTCTAGTGGAAGTTCAGTACCAGATAGAGCTAGAAAGTCAAAGGAGATAAAAATGCAGACGCAGGGCCAAGATAAACAGAATCATTAGTCTTTTGTGACAAGTTTTCTTATGGAAACATTCACATTTTGTTTATATTACTTGGTTTCCCCTATACTTACAGTTATTCTGAAAAGTCTTCTGCAGATGAGTTTCACAGAAAATTCACAGAAAGAAAAAAAAGAGTGAAAAAAGAAAAAAAAAAGCAGAAGGAAATAGAGAATGTGAAAAGGCAGTAAAATCTCTAAGGGGAAATCCTGCATCCTTTAACACAGTAGCAAAGAGCAAGGCAGAAGTTGAACAGTCGAAAAATTACTATTTTCTATTTTGTTCCTGACACAAACCAAAATTCCCAACAGTAGTCTTCAAATCATCACTTTTTTTTTTTTTTTTTTTTTTTTTTTCCAAACACGTTGATCTCCTGCTCTCTAAATATTAGCAGCATCCATGTGTGATTTTAATTCTCATGAAATGTGCCAGGCCATCATTCTGGCAGAGTGAAGTCTTTATTATTCATTGGTCCAGTTCAGAACTGGCAGAGAGAAGTTTTCTGCCACAGTCTACCAATGTTTCTCTGCCCTCACCTGGCAGAAACATTCCCGTGAGTGGGTTATTTTTGGACTGTTAACTCCCAAGGACAAGAAGTATGTATTTGTTTTTACAGTGTTAAGCTCAACATAGAGATTTGAAGTATACGTAGCAATAATAATAGAAATAACAATTAATGATATGATAAAGCTATATTTATCCTTCCTGCTGTCCTTGTTAAGATTGCCATAAAGTTGGTTGTTATTTATCACCTATAGCTGTTTCAATTGCAGGTATGTGGGACTTTTCATTCAGAAGGGAGGGGCAATGGGCACAAACTGGAATACACGAGGTTCCTTCTAAACATCAGAAATCACTTAATTGTGTTGGTGACGGAGCACTGGCGCATGTTGCCCAGAGAGGTTGAGAAATCTCCATCCTTAGAGATATTCAGAAGCTGTCTGGACAGCTGGGTCCTGGGCATGCTGGCCTGGGTGTCCCTGCTTGGGCAGGGATGTGACCAGATGTCCTCCAGAGGTCCCTGCCAGCCTCAGCCACCCTCTAATTCTGAGATTCTATGAGTCTGTGAGGAGTTGGCTTATCTCCTTAAGGTGAGAAAGAAACACTCTTATTTTTACCAACCACTGATATAACACAGACCATACATTTTACCCCTAGCAATTTCTGAGGTGAAAAGAACTGTTTTTTCCTTGTTTGTAAATGAACATTTACAAGCTGAATAATTCATGACTGAAGACCCTGGCTTCTACGGGCCTGTCAGTCTCACGTCAGTGCCTGGTAAAATTATGGAGAAGATGATTCTTGAGGCTATTGAAGCGCACCTGGGGGACAATGAAGTCATTGGTCCCAGCCAACATGGGTTCGTGAGGGGTTGGTCCTGCCTAACAAATTTGATTTCCTTTTACAATAAGATCACCCATCTAGTCGACCAAGGGAAACCAGCTGATGTGATCTTTTTGGACTTCAGCAAGGCTTTCAACATGGTTTCCCATAGGATCCTACTGGACAAAATGTCCAGCATACAGCTCAACAAAAACATCATACAATGGATGAACATTTGGCTGACGGTCAGGGCTCAGAGGGTTGTGGTAAATGGGGCCACATCAGGCTGGCGGAAGGTCTCTAGTGGGGTCCCTCAAGGCTCTATCTTAGGATCAGTCTTCTTCAATGTCTTTATAAATGATTTGGATGTAGAGCTGGAGGGTGTTTTGAGCAAATTTGCTGATGACACCAAACTTGGAGGAGTTGTAGACTTGGACGAGGGTGGAAAGGCCTTGCAGAGAGATCTGGACAGGTTGGAGAACTGGGTGATCACCAACCGCATGAAGTTTAACAAAAGCAAGTGCCGGGTCCTGCACCTTGGATGAGGCAACCTTGGCCGTACATACAGACTAGGCGACGAGACGCTGGAGTGCAGCCCCGCAGAGAGGGATCTGGGGGTCGTGGTTGACAGCAAGTTGAATATGAGCCAGCAGTATTCCCTGGCAGCCAGGAAGGCCAACCGTATCCTGGGGTGCATCAAGCACGGCATCGCTAGTAGGGCAAGTGAAGTGATCGTCCCGCTCTACTCTGCACTGGTGCGGCCTCACCTTGAGTACTGTGTGCAGTTCTGGGCACCACAGTACAAAAAGGACATTAAACTGTTGGAGAGTGTCCAGAGGAGGGCGACAAAGATGGTGAAGGGCCTGGAGGGGATGACCTATGAAGAGCGGCTGAGGTCACTGGGCCTGTTCAGCCTAGAGAAGAGGAGGCTGAGGGGACCTCATCATGGTCTACAACTTCCTCACGATGGGGTGTGGAGAGGCGGGTGACTTATTCTGCATAAACGCAAGTGATAGGACCTGCAGGAACGGGGTGAAGCTGAGGCAGGGGAAGTTCAGACTAGATATCAGGAGGAGATTTTTCACTGAGAGGGTGGTTGTGCACTGGAACAAGCTCCCTGGTGAAGTAGTCACTGCACGAAGCCTGTATGAATTTAAGAAATGTTTGAACTGTGCACACGGTCTAAAATTTTGGGTAGACCTGTGCGGTGCAAGGAGTTGGACTTGATGATCCTTATGGGTCCCTTCCAACTCGGAATACTTTATGATTCTATGATTCTATGATCTTTAATTTTCCTTTTAGAAGAAATCCATTCTTAAATCAAAGACTCCTAGTGTTGAAGGACACATTGCTTGCTCTGACATATTGTTCTAAAGGGTTAGCTATGCTCAATATTTAATGTAGTGTCTTATTTCCAATTTAATTTTCTGCTCTCAGCACGTTTGTCTCCTCAGAATTTTAATCAAAACAACCCCCACGTCACTCTGCATATGCAGGTCTGATATTAATAGCACTATAAACATCTTGGTTGTCAGCTCTGTAAAGTGGAATGATGTGGGGGGAAAAATAACCTCATAGCTGAAATGTTACATTTTTGCCAGTTTTAGAAAATGAGAGAAGATGACAGGTTTTGTCTTGTGGTTTTGAAAGAGTTCAGTCTCAGTGAAACAACTCAGACCAATCATTTTTAGTTGCTGTGTCCTTCTAAAAGTAGTTTATTAAAACATTTGGGATTTTGAGAGTTTCCCTGTTGTGTCATTAGACTCAGTAAAGGCACTGTATACATATTTCTGTGGTAGTATGGAGTTTCACCTTCCTTAATCTCTGCTTTGATTCCAAGGAAGTCAAAATAAGGTTGTTTTTCTAGGTAAATAAATACTAGTAAAGTACTGTAGGATTACTCTTGATATTAGTAGAATTGCTTGCATGTAGTCATAATGTACTTCTACAAAAAGGAATAGGGTGTTTAAGAGAGGTTTAAGAACTGTTTCTGCATATTTCCCATGACTGGTGTGTTAAAGTGAATGATATTCAGGAACAGTCCAGGTAGTTTCGTTAATATACCTCCTAGATAAAAATAGGGACCAAAGTACAGAGACGCAGAACAGCTTAGGCAATACTTCAGGCTCTGGCAGAAAACTTTTTGAACAGGCTGTAACCTACCCACTACAACAGAGAAATGGCCACTTAAATGCTGGTTAATTTGTATTCAGTGCCAGGGACAAAAGATTCCCTTGCATTCAAAGTATTTCTTGGTACTGGCTCAGCTGTCAACACAAATGAGGGCTGCAGAAGCCACCAGGTCAGGTGGTATAAGGATATCAGCCAGCTGATGCTAACAGGAATAGCTAAAGTCCCACTTCCTACCCAAAATGTGCCCGTGCCTGTGCCTCGTCTTCAGCATGCTACCACAGAGAACTCAAAAAAAAAAAAAAAAAAAAAAAAAGTAAAATCAGAGAACAGCAAAAGAAAAAAAAAAAAAAGAAATGGTAGTGAAAAAGGGGGAGGAATGAGAGGAAGAGAGGAATGAGCTTGGGCCTGCTCTCGAAACAGCAATAACACACACACACAAAAAAAAAATGTGGTGAGCTCAGTGGAAGGCCTCCTTACTGTATGTCTGTTCCCAGGTTCTGGCAGCAGGGGCATTGTGAGGAGAGGGTGGAGCTGCCCCATGACACAGCTGGTTCCAGATGGCTCCAGTGGTTGGGGAACAACTGAGCCTGGCAGCCAAGATGGTGGCACCTCTGGGAAAATATGTTTAAGAAAGGGCAAAATCTTGTTATGAGTAAGGGAAAAAATGTGTGAGAAGCAACCCTGAGAACAACAAGGAGAAGGAGGGGATGAGGTGCTCCAGACACCAGCACATAGATTCCCCTACTGCCCTTGAAAGGACACCATGGTGGTGCAGTTTTATCCTGAGGGACTAAAGCCTGTGGGAGGGACCCTATGCTGAAGCAAGGGAAAAGTGTGAGGAAGAAGGAGCAGCAGAGAGGAACTGTTATGGTCTCACCACAACCTCCCATTTCTCCATTCCCCTGTGCCACTGAGGATGGAAGAGACAGAGTAGGGAGAGAAGGAGTAAAGCTGAGCCTGGGATAAAAAGGAGAGGAATGAGGTGTTGTTTTGACTTTTGTTTTTATTTCTGACCATCCATATCTATTTATTTGTTAATAAATTAATAAAATAAAATAAAATCCCCATATTGCATCGGTTTTACCCTTGACAGTAATCAGTGATGGTCTATCTGTCTTTATCTCAACCTGTGATCTTTTCCATCCACCCTAAATGTAATCTTCAGGCCTCCAACATACATAGTCTTAAGTGACTCTTAACAGTCAAATGAATTCAAAATCTTCTGTGTTGTTGAGACATGACAAGGTTCAATTTTAAATGGGATTTTATTTTTTTTGCAGCCTACTGTTGCAGCTTCTCTCAGTTAAATATCATAATCCATCCATATCAATGTCTGAAGCTGTGCAACAGCTGGATTTTTAGCTCTGCATGTTCTTTTGTATGTCTTATTTCCTTGCTGTTACTCCTCTGTAACTTAGAAAAATTACAGTTAAGGAAGATCATTATATCTGGTTGAGAAAGATATCAAATAAAAGGTGTATTCCCATATCATTAGAATGGGCTTTATTTTTTTTTATATATTTTTTATTTTTTTTCCTTATCTCTGAGGCTTTATTATATTTCCTAGATAACACACAGCCTACTGAAAGAAGGCTCAGACAGACAGCTGAGAAGTGAAAGAACTCCTTAATATTTGGAAATATTTTAGAACTAAATAATGTGTGCAGTTTTAAATGCAGAAAAAATAAGCTAGTCACTTTGCTTTCCATAACAGATCCTTTAAATCATCCAGATGTACTCATTATAATATTATTTTCAGTTTTATATACAGTAAAATCATAACATTTTTGTAAAAAAAAAAAAAAAAAAAGCTGAATAAAATACAGACTGGCTCCCCTTCAGAAAATAAATAATAACAATAATAATTAAAACAAACAAAATAAAAATACAAGATTTCTCTCTTTATTTGAAATTCCTGTATCAAGTGTTTGATTAGGGAAAAACGCTGAACATGATTTTTCATGTGACTTGGAACTCTAAAGCTGTCACTTGATGATGGATCAATATTTCAGATTGGCAGAATGCTTTGGAAGCTTATTTTCTGTAGAGATTATAGTCACAAGGCAATGTGGATAAGCATAACATACATAGATTTATAAATTTATAAATCCAGTATGAAAAAACCTGGTTAAAATTTTAAAACCCGTTTTACAGAAACAATCCAGTGACTGAAGCTATAATCCTTTCCCTAAGAAAATTAGTCATTGGGCCAGTGAGGGAGGTACATATTCTAGTATAGAAAATAAAGTTATATACCTAGATTTATTTTTGTCCTCAGGTGTCAAAAAAAAAAAAAAAAAAAAAAAAAAAAAAAAAAAAAAAAACA
>NC_048894.1:132121125-132342273 GCF_011077185.1 Oxyura jamaicensis | reverse complement strand
AAAAAAAAAAAAAAAAAAAAAAAAAAAAAAAAAAACATCATGAGTGGGCAGCTCTCTAAGGGAAAGAGAGCTTAAGATATGACTTTTGACCTAGGCCAAGAGTAAACCCATAAGGAGTCTTCTCACAGCTCCTTCTCAAAGACCTCTTTCCACAGCTCTTTATCCAGGGCTACACAGCTGCACCACATCAGAGCAATTAAACCACAACAAAGAAGGAAAGAGGTTATGGAGCTTGTTAGTGCACTGAGGGGTCTGACATCAAGGAAAGACTTGAGATATATTCTGTGAGAGATAAAAATACTGGATCGGGTTCCTTTTCTTCAGCTGAGGGCTCAGGTCATAAGTAGTTGTCATCCATACATAGTGGATTAATACTATCATCCATTTGAAAATGGATACCTATCGATTAGTAGCAGAGAATCTTGATAAACCAAAATGTTAGCTTGGCACCAAATTATAAGGTTTTTCCAGTCTCTCAGGGCTGTTGAACAAGTTTACATTTAGACTGCAAAGATATTCACAGTGGCTCTTCCAGTCATTAACTCGTAGCCACCCAGACTGGTCAGAGCATGCCACAGATCCCTTTTGCTACAGCATGTAGCATTGTTCCCTGGTGCTACAGCATGCATTGACTGTTAAGAAATTGCAAAAGGGCTCTAATAAACCTCATCTTCCTAGAACAACATTGTAATGATTGCCACACTATTGTTTTAATTTGTTTTACTTCTAATAATAAAAATAAATGTTACATTTAATTATATTGGACATTCTAGTAAATCATGTGGGAAACTGTGGTTTAGGTATGAACTATCTGAGCAACAGCTGTAAAGAATAGATGATTGTGGGATGGAGTGCAGATAGAAAAAAAAAAAAAAAAAAAAGCAGAACTCCAACTAAGAGTGTTATGGGTTCTTATTTGGACACAACCTATTTTGTTTAAAATGTTATATTCAAAGCCGTGTTTTGATTGAGATTTTCTTGTTCTTTTTAAAATAGAAATGAAGGTGAGAAAGGATATTTACCTCCTTTTAGCGAGTTTCAAAATTCCTCTTTGATCAAAACTACATCTACTTTTCCATATAGTGTGCTTCATATGAAGACTACAGGAAAAATTGCAGACATTCAGGGGCCTTGCTGGAGGTGAGAACTGCCTGCATTATTCTAGTAGACAAGTTCTACCTGCAAAGAAGGGAAAAAAATCTGTTACTTCTTCTGATATTGGTCACATGGTGCTTCTGCTTTCTGGTTCCAGAGGAGCACTGTAAACATAATGTCCTTCAAGATGGTCCTTGGACCAGAGGAAATAAATTGTACCTGAAGTCAGATGCATCCGACATATGAACCAGGATTTGCGCATCATTTTTCAGAGAGTGCTTCAGGTAACTCCTTCTGAACTTCAGAAGGGCAGTTTCATAGTCACCTCAATCTACTTCGGTAATACCTACTTTGGTAAATGTGATGAATTTTCCAGTCCTGCAACAATCAATGGAATGTATTTTTTTCCACTGCTTAAATCTATATAATCCTTCTGCCTATCCTACACCATTGCAAAATGCAAGTCCTGGGAGATCACACATTTTTTTTGTCTTTGAGATAAAGTAGGGTTTGCTTCAATGGATTTGAGATGGATAAATTAGAGAAGATGAAGCTCTGAGCAAGACTGACATGTTGTTGCTGTACTCTCAAACAGTAATCAGTACTTCATTGTAAGGCTTCTCCAGTCTAATTTTTATGATTGCTTCAAACTGCACTTCTGCTATGATGGATCAAATGAAGTAATACATAAATACAGAAGTGTTTTCATTCTTTTGTTTCCTGACTAAAAGTTAGAAACATATAAGACACTTGAGATGTGAACACTGCCAGTGGAAAGATAGAAATAATAATAATAATAATAAAAGAAGGAATTTAGAAGCTGATAAATAGCTCTTGAGAGTTGTTAGTAAAAAAGAAGAAAAAAAGGAAGTATGAAAAGTTTAGAAGCTTCTTTTTATTACTTGTTATAATGCATAATATTTTCTTTTCGTCTTAAGACTTGATGTGACCATAATATAAGTTCATATAAATTCTTGTAACATTTTACATTTTCTTTTTAGTTATAAATGCACATACTTCCTTCCATTTATTATAGAATATTGTAGGAATAGAATCCATAAATGATTCTGTCAATTGCCACACACCAAAAGTGTCTGAACACTGCTGGAATGTTTCTCTCCTACCATTTCTAGAAAGCTGTACTATATTGCTTCATCACAAAGTAGTTCCAGCTGTGATATGTAGACCTTAACAGATAATTCAAAGATATTTTCTTTATATACATATATATGTATATATTTCACAGTTTTCTTACAGTATCTGAAGTGTTTTGTTTATGCCTGTCCACAATAAATTTCTTGTCCTTCCAATTTACTAAGTCCAGACATGACTCCTTTTCTGTTTCTCAAGGACTGACTGAAGCTATTACAATGCCAGTTATTGCCATACCTGCATTTCCATCTCCTCCAAACATTAATGGAGAAAGGTTAAATACAGTATCTGCAACTTCCTTCTAAGGTTATTGGTGGAGTGACCAAAAGATGTGACAAAAAGGTGTCAATATTTGTGTGAAACTGGATGATAGAGTGGGGAAGAAGGGACAAATCATGTGGTTCCTAAGCTATGAAGTCCATTCTTAAAGATAGAAGATATTTTTTCATTTCAAAATGAGAAATAAGGTGTTTTTTTACACAGAATCTATAGTATCAAAATGTGATGTTATAGGAGAATTGATTAAAAGTTTTGTAAAAAGAAGTGCCCTTTGAGCTCACAACATTTTTCCAGTGTGTTGGAACAGCAGGAGTGCTACTGAAATTCCAGATCACAGTTTCTCTCCCTGGTATTGATAATTAATTAGTAACAGTTTCTCTCAGTAAAGAATATATGTGCAAGAAATGGAGCCTGAGTAAGGTCTACAGGTAGTTGATCCAGAAATAAGGAAGAGATGTGAACCCTTAAAGACTTCCTCCTGTTTTGGCCAAAAAGTGGTATTACTGATGTACAAGTCATCAGAAATGCTGACTGTATCAGCAAAAATGAAAGTTGCTCATCAGGTTAGCTGATGCTACAGAGAGGAGAGACTTAAGCAATTAAATTCTATGATCTATTAAATTAATTTATTAGGTGGCAATCTACCAATCAAGTGCCATGTTGCCATGCCAGACATTAGCTGTGGGGACAATAACAGAATGCAGCTTGCTGAATCCTGTATTTCAGGTCCTCTGGCAATTTAGAGATCAGAACATCAAGTGGAGGATGAAAGTGGCTTGGAGCCAAGACATAATCGATGAAGCAAGTGTGTAATAGCAGAATCTCATCAAAAATGTAGAGAGCTAGTGCTATTTTCTTTTTATGTCATTAGAATGCACAGAAAATGTTAAGCTTACAGTTCTGGAGAACAGTACTCTTTGGATTGTTTCTCTGTGACAAACAGAGCTCAGACAGCTTTGTAATAGGCTTCAGCACTGGTTGTTGTTGAAATGTTTAATATTATAAAATATTTTCAAAGTCAAATTGCTTTCTGTAAATTGAAGCTCTTATAGAACTTTTTTTTTTTTTTTTCAGTTAAAGATTTTTTTTTCCCCAGATAGAGAAGAACCCAGAAATATTTTTGTTTGTTTTTCTTTATAATAACATTAAAAATGTTGAAAATAATAAGAAAAATATTGAAATTTACTGGAAAGATTAGGGTCTATTTCTCAATATGTTTAATGAATGATTATTTATTTATTTATTTATTTAAGGCAACTCCTAGCAAGTAACACCACTTTTAGTGTAGGCAGTTCGATAGAGGAGGAATTCACATTATTAATGGACAATGGGATTTCACATATACACTGTATCTGGGTATGTGGATTATATTATTGCTTATACATCACCTGTCATGTCTATGTAAGACTCTTTTAATATTGTAATAATTAATAGTTCTGTAGTGATTTATCATATGTAAATTATACAGTACTCATATTAAGCTTTTAAAATTATGTTAGTACCTTAAATATTTGTAGCTATATGAAAAATAATAGCATTAGTAATAGCATGAATATCTGTCTAAAATTGGGTCAGTTGTAGTACCTGTATTACTTTGTATATATTCTACTTTATTTTTGTTTTGTATATACATATTAATATATATAAACAGGATCACAGAGTCACAGACAGGTTGACATTGGATGGGACCTCTGGATGCCATGTGGTCCAACCCTCTGCTCAAGCAGGGACACACAGAGCAGGATGCCCAGGACCATGTCCAGGCAGCTTCTGAATGTATCCAAGGATGGAGACTCTACAGCCTCTTTGGGCAACCTGTGCCATTACTCAGTCACCTGCACAGCAAAGAATTTCTTCTTGATGTTCAGAGTCTACTCTGTTCCAGCTTGTGCCCATAGCTTTTTGTCCTGGAACTGGGCACCAATGAAAAGAGCCTGGCTCCATTTAATTAACCCCTCCCTTCAAGCATATGATGAAATGTCCTGCAGCCTTCTCTTCTTCAGTCTGAACAGGCCAAGCTCTCTCAACTTTTCCTCAGATAAAGTGAAGTGCTCCAGTGCACTGATTACAGAATGACAGAATCACAGAGTGGGCAGGATTGGGAGCCATTGTTCCTATCATTCACTGGAATGACCTCAAAGTTGTGCCTTCCACTATCAACACCTCCAAGTCTCATGTTCCAGCAGTAGGACCTCGACCTCTAGAGTGCTACCAGCTAGACTCTACACAGGCTGGATGCTCAGGGAATTTATGTCCAGATGCCTTTTTTGAGGCCATAGGGTGACATCACAAAGCTCTTGGGGTGCCTGTCCCTGACGGCATTACTTAGGGAAATAATGTGACTGTTGTGATAAAATACTGACGTGAGATGGCTGCTCCATCCTGAGAGGAACAATATCTGCCAGGCTGGGGTCCAGGCTGGGAGCTTGGCCTTCGGCCTGGGAACTGCACCGTGGGTGTCCTTGACATGCAGCTGGACACCTGAACACCGGAGACGCTTTGAGACCATTGAGAACAACAACAAGAAACTGAGGAACAACTTATCATCTAGAAAGTTGAAAAAAGAGCCTGGGCATGAGGAATTTGGCCCAAGAAAGTGAGAACATGCGTGAGAAATGAAGATCATTAAAAAATAGAGTAAGCATTGACCTAAGATATGCTCTAAAACCAAACATCAAAAATAGTTTTGTACCTTACCTCGTCATATTTTTTTTTCAAAAACAAAAATATTTAATATATGTTAATGTATCTTGGTCTTAATTTTTATGGAGATTTATGAACTGATCTGTATCAAATTTGTTTCACCATATCTATATAATATTCACAAGTGTTTTTTTTTTTTTTTTTTTTTTTTTTTTTAGCTGAAAACTATTCTGGCAGTAAACACAACCAGCTAAAAGCTAAATTATTATTATTATTTTTTCCTTCTAATTAGTGAGAAAAGTTGAATCACTGATAATCTTCTCAGGAGATGGGTGGTTTCAGCACAAAACTCTAACATTTTTATGTCAAGGAACTTTTTCAGATCAAAATTTCTTATTCTTCCATTTTTGCATAGTTGAATATCAACAGAGATCCAGTTCAGAATTCATAAAAATATTCATAAAGTGAAGAAAAGATCTTAAAACCAACTAGAAGTAGAACAACAACAAAAAAATGCAGTTCAGTATTTGCAAGTGTAAATGTTCTCCATTTACCCAGAAATGAACAATGTCAGGAAAAAAAAAAAAAGGAAATATGTGTGCAGGTAGATGGCAATATAACATATAACATTACGGTCTGACAGAAGGTAAATACCATACCTGAATATTTAAAAAGGAATATTGTCTTCTAAACAAGTGAAACACTTGAATATTTTATTAAATAAAAATACTTAGGAGTTTCTTAGGACTAGAGATAACAAAGGAAAAAATACTAAGTCTTCACATTGATATTTTAGGAAGGAGATAATCTATTCTCAAGGCTCATAATGGATATTAAAGGAATTGTTTCATTTGTGTCCTTTGATCTTGGGCAACAGGAAGAATAGTAGATTAGAGCTAAGGAAATACATGAGTAAATTTGAGCATCCATACAACTGGGCATTTAACAAAGTACATTAAAAAAAATGTGTTAGGAATACATACAGCTAATCCTTAGGTCATAATATCTAAGGGCCCTCTTTTGCTCTTTTTATTGATCTTGCTGCCTGGTAAAGTCTGCCTAGTGTATTTTGGAACACCAAGATGCTATAGACAAAGAACTTTCAGTCAAGACATTCTGGCTATCTACTTGTATCATGGGGTATTTGGATGTGTCAAAAAACTTGCTGTCTTCAAAGGAACTTCCATCACAATGAAAATGGCCACCAACTCACTCATACTAAAGCCATGCCTCTTTAAGACAGATTATATTAAAAAATAATTTATAATTATGAACCACCCTCAAAAGAAAAACAAACGAAACTGTACGAAAATGCAGCAATATGCATTACTTTGTGAAACAAATCTCCCAGTTGTCAGACTCACTGAGCACAAACTGAAATGTGTCAAAAGCATCAAGCAGTTGATTAAGAGCATGTCTATGTTATTTCACTGCACTGTATACATCATTACAATGATAGAAGGTCATTTGTTTACAACACTAACCATTATTGGTATAAATAATATACCATTATTTATACTATACCATTATTGTTATAAAAGAAATATGTTGTCTAAAGCATTGTAGGTTACTTCTGTGAGTTACTGAAAACCATAAATTTTATTTGTTAGAATGGCTAAGGTCAGCTGTTATGTGATACGTGGGGACTATTTGATCACTGTCTTACTGAATTTTATGTTAACATGTTAACTCAGTATTCATTATTATTGGTAACCCTTTTCATTTAATTGTTTTTATATGAATTAAATAATTTAAGTTTATTATGGTTATCAATCACAGGATCACAGAATGGCCAAGTTTGGAAGGGACCTCTGCAGTTCATTTAGTCCAAAACACCTGCCAAGCAGGATCACCACATTGCACAGTATAGCATCCAGGTGGATCCAGACAGTATTTCTTCATGTTCTGCTTCAACATTAACAACTATACTATGAGTTAGATTTTTCTCTGACACTTGAGACCTAGCCCCTAAAAGCACATCTGTATATGTGACATGGGCACCCAAGCTCTGAGAAAGGTATGTTAGTCTATAAGCAATCTGTTGTAGGAAGCTGATAAGGAAAGAAAAACATCCTGTTCTCAACACAACAGATGATGTTTCTAAACAGGAAAACATATTACAATGAAAACAGGGAAAAAATCTTTCTTTGGTATTCCTGTTCTCTGTAGCAGCTGCTAAAAAGAAAGTAACTTTTAAGGAAGAAGAAAAGGAACCAAGAACATGATATAGAAGAATCAAAGTTGTTTCTGAAGGTGAATGTGAAACAAATCACCCAGATATATTTTCCACAGGTCTTCATTCCAATCACTTGTACCTTCATACTGGCAATATCTGGTTATCATTTGCATGATTTGAAACTAAAAATACCAAGAATAGTCTTATACTTGCAATGGCGACCATGACTGCTTTGGGACAGACCAACATTTCTGTCTCCCACAGATCACACAGACTGCAGAAATCCTCAAGGGGTCTTTTGGTTCATGGGAATACTGCAGGGTAGACGAGGAAGCAGGCTGCAGTGGCAAACAAATGCAGATGAAAAGATTTGAAGCTTGAGAGTGCTGGGTCTGGATGCTAAGGAGAAGGACACGGGCTTACATTATCCATGGAAGCATGAGCATAGAATGATGTGACTTAGGGTGCTGGACACAGAGTGCCCTGACTGACAATCATCCTATCTGAAGAAATTAAGATAAATTAATTCATCTTTTCCTTTCTTCATATCTAAATTCATTCCATACTCTAGTTTTCATGAATCTTCTCTGCTTGTTATTTTGTATTGTTATGATATTTTATCCTCTTCCTTTCCTTTTTCCATCTTCTGGTGGACACTCACACATTATTTTCTCTGAGTATCCTATTTTATGTATTCATCTTCTGCTAAATTATCCTCTTTCTCACCTTCCTTCTTATTTACCCCTCAAACTCATTTTCACAGGCATAGTCATTGTATTTTTACTCCTTTCTCCTGGCAGTGTTTGCTGATGCTTTTAATCTGCAAACACCTTCTACACACATCTTGCTGTAATGAAAATGATTACTACTAATTACCAATTGCTAGGTATCAGAATACAGATTTGCTATCACCCGGAGCAATGATGAAGGATATCATGCCTCTTCTATTTTAATTTTGTGAAATGCAAGGTACAAGCCCTCGTATAGATACTAAATTTGGTTTTACAGATGATTATTTTCTCTCATTTTCTCTCTCTGAGTTTGTTTTTTTTTTTTTTTTTTTTTTTTTTTTTCTCCTTATGTCACAATAAAAGAGGTAAATAGATAAGAAATACATGACTGGACCCTGGACCTTCCAAATGGTACTAAGAAATATCATTCACATGTTATGAAAGCAACCGAATTTTAAATTATCTGAACTCTTCCCATGGAATCCAGAAATATTACTTGGACCATTGCCATTGGGCCAAAGGAAATATTATGGGGGATGGGGGGGGGGGGGGGGGGGGGGCGGGCGTGTAAAGCACACAACAGAAGTGTTTAAGTATACAGGTATACAGAGATTAGATGAAAACAATTCATCTAGTTCTTACAATTCACTTGCAAACATTTGTACAACTTAGCTTAGAAAACACAGAAAAAGGAGGATAGCTTTGTCTCAGTCTATTTATCGATCTATAAATCCCTCCAAAATCTAAAAGTTTATTTTTTTATTTTTAAAATGGTTGAGAGAAATTTTACTGCTAGTGAGCTGCATGTTACATAATCCATAATTATATTGCAAACCATAGATTTTTTATTGCAATAGTCTTCTGATCTGTGAAAACCTTGTCATACACAATTATTTTAATAACTAAAATGGTTAATAACACAAATTTGGGTAAGAGGAAAAGAGTCTTAGAACTACATACAATGAAACATAGTTCTGATGGACTAGCACTGGAATTTAAATATTTATTAGCCTTTATTTTAAGCAGGTCAATCACTTTATTTTTTGAAATATTCTGACAACCAAAATTCAAATTTCAAATACTTCTCTCTATAATTTCCTATTGGATAACTCTTTATGTACTGCTCTTAGGCTTTTTGAAATGTTCTTTGATGTCTAAAATAACCTGACTTTCTTCATAAAGCAGACAGGAAGCTTAAGGAGAAATTAGTTATTCTGAACATACCTGCAGGTACTGAATGTTTCTGTCTCTACTTCACTTGAAGTATGCATGGACCATATCAGCAAAATAATATCTGCACATAATTCTCCCCTTTGCTTAACAGCTCCTTTTTTATATATATATATATTTTTTTTCCTTTCCTGAGGAAAACAACATAACACATTGAGGAAGATTCTTAAAAATGTTTTTGAAAGTGTACTGTTTACACATTAAGGGTACGGTACTTTTCTTTTTACAAGCCTCTTTAAAAAATCTTTTTCCTTTATCTGTGAACATAATAGAAAATACATCAATTTAATAGAACCTCTGTCTGATTTGTCTGTTAAACCTCTTAAATCTTAATAAAGGATATTCACAAAAGTAATGTTTTGCCTAGGAAATATTCACATGATTCATAAATCACAAAATTATAACAATATTAACTAGACGTATATATATTAAAGTACTATGTACAAAAACATAAAGACATGTATGATAGAATGTAACTAATTATGTTGAATGTGTTTTATTTCTACAGAATCATAGAATCATAGAGTGGCCTGGCTTGGAAGGGACCTCAAAGATTATCTAATTTCAACTCTCCTGCCATGGGCAGGGATGACACCCACTAGATCAGGTTGCTCAAGGCCTCATGTAACCTGATTTTGAACACCTCCAGGGATGGGGCATCCACAGCTTCTCTGGGCAACCTCATGAGTGAAGAATTTCCTTCTAACCTCTAATCTAAATATCCAGTCTTTTAGTTTGAAACCATTCCCCCTTGTCCTGTCATTATTTGATTGAGCAGAGGCACTATCTTTTTTATAAGCCACCTTTTAAGTACAGAGAAGCTGCAAGAACGTTACCCTGGAGTCTTTTCTTTATGCCAAACAGCCCCAGCTCTCTCAACCTTTCTTCACAGGAGAGGTGCTCCAGCCCCTTGATTATCTTCGTGGCCCTCTTCTGTACCCATTCTAACAGATACACATCCTTCTTGTGCTGGGGACCCAGATCTGGACACAGCACTCCAAGTGGGTCCTCACCAGTGCTGAGTAGAGTGGGATAATCACCTTCCTTGACCTGCTAGCCACTTCTCTGTTGATGCAACCCAGGATGCAGTTCACCTTCTGGGCTGCATGCACACACTGCTTGCTCATGTTGAGCTTTTTGTCCACCAGAACCCCCAAGTCCTTCTCTTCATGGATGCTCTCAATGAGTTCTCCCAGACTGTACTAGTGTCTGGAATTGCTCCAACCCAGGTGCAGCACCTTGCACTTTGACTTGTTGAGTCTCATATGTTCACATGGGCACAATTCTCAAGCTTTTCCATGTCCCTTTGGATGGCATCCCTTCCTCGTATTGTATCAACTGAACCACTCAGCTTGTTGTCATCTCTTAACCTGCTGCAGGTACGCTTGATCCCGCTGTCTATGTCATTGATAAAGATATTCAACAGTAACAGTCCCAGGAAAGACCCCAGAGGAATACCACTCATCGCCGACCTCTGCTTGGACATGGAACTATTGACCACCACTCTCTGGGTGCAACCTTCAAGACAACTCCTTATCCACTGAATGGTCCACCAATCAAATCTATATCTCTCCAGTTTGGAGACCAGGATACCATATGGGACCATGTCAAAGGCATTACAGGAGTCCAGGTAGATCTTGTCTTCTCTTGTCAACTGAATTTCTGGGTAATATTGGTACTGAAGAGATATATTAGAAGAAAATAAAATAGCAGATCTCTGTAGAAAGTTTAAACAATATAAAATTATCCGCCATTACAATTAATCATTTCTATAAACTTTCAATAAAAATGCCATAAATAATTGCAGCATTGGATTATAACAAAATTTCACTTAGTACTACTAGAGGTAAAACCTGTAGAAATTTAATATGAATTTCTTTCAAAAAGTTGTATTTTAAAGTAGGGAATAATTGTCAAAATTTTAGAAATTATTCAAAAATGAAAGCTATTTGGAGGAGGAAAATCAGGTAAGAGAATTTCAGTGATATGGATCAAAAAGTCCATTTTTTATACTGAAATTGAAATCCTTTGATATACTAAAATTCAGCCAATATAGATTTTGAAAGTCTGTATATGCAAGCAATAAAACCAGTTATCACTTGGAATGGTATATTAAATATTGCTTAAATAATACACATAACTTCAAGAAGCAGAATCATTCCCTGTCTGTATAAAAGTAACAGTTGAAATAATCCAAGGAAATATGAGCCAAAATAAACAATGTTATACATTACTTGGAATATATACTTTCATTGAACATATAAATTACACTTCCTCTAATCTAAATAATTTCTTATTTAATGTGCTCAGATACTAATTCCCTCTTTTCAAAGCATTTTTAACTGGAGACTGCCAGTAACAAAATTTAAATACTTCTTTGAAATCAAATTTAGATTACAATGGATTCTCCAGAAAGCCACAGAAAATTAGCATGCATCTTGAATCTGTAAGTGTAACCAAATCAGAAAAATTGGAATTAATTATAGCACAAATTCATTTAATGATATGTCTGCAAAGACCTGACTAATCAAATGTTATGCGGAGACAGGGAATAATGATCCTGAAGCCTGAATGTGTTATAAATCTTCACTTGCTTGGAAAAAAAAATATATGTAGAGGATCAATTGGATGAAATGCAAAAGCAAGGAATTATCTTTCTCTGAATTATACTCTATAGACATCATAATTTGTAATACTGCCCGTATCTTCCAGTAATTGAAACCCTGTGCAGAAAATAGGGTATTAAATAATGTCAGCCATATATATAAGTTCCTGTTCTCTGAGTCAGAGATTTCCTGCCTCTTTGAGCCAAACTAGTTACAATGAACACTAGTAAATTAGAATTATTTAATGGGTCACTACCTAAGCAAGCTTTGCTGCATGATAAATGTATACCCCCTAAAATTACAGAGCAGTCATATTATTTCTTACATTATTGTTGTTATTATTATCATTATTATTATTAATCACATTGATCCTGATGCTATAACAAAAATCTGCAAAGCCTGATCAGGCACTGAACAAGCACTGCTTTACAAATTAGTGACTTAAAGGGGTTATAGTACTAATATAAAAATGCTGTTAAAATCTTTCTATTCTTTCTATTCTGATTCTATTCACAATCTATAATTCTATGGATTGTAGTATTTTTTTTTAAAAAAAAAAAAAACCTAAGGGCCACAGTTTAAAGAGCAATATATATATGAATGCTCTTACTTCATAGTTTGAAATACGACAACCATAATTAAAACCCTAGTCATATGGTTCCTAATTAAGTTTCAAAAACAAAAACAAACAGACAAACACACAAACAGCAAAAAATTATTAAAGGATGTACTATTGAGTGGTGTTCAGCCTTTACATTAGCACATTGACTTCAACCGAACATCAACTGCTGATACCAGATCTGAGTCTGTGCTTACAGATCCTGTTGACATGAGCTGCAAACATATTTTTTTTTCCAAGAAAAATCCTTAACAACTAAAAATCATGCCCTTCTTTCTTTTCCTTTAGACTGTCTGTTGATCAATCACTTAATTAAAAAGCTGTGAGTTAAATAGCAGCAAGTTAAATAGCTTCAATTTTCTTGAAGTCGAATATTTGAAGATTCATTTATTCATTTACCTAGAGAGGACATATAAATACAAACTTACCAGTTGTAAGGGATAATTTTCTTATTCTTTTCTTTTGAGACACAGCCTGTCAGATTCATTCTGACAGACCTTGGAGATTCAAAAATTCAGCCCAATGCTAAAATATATTTGTAATTCACATATTCCCAAATGGCTTTTTTTGTTGTTGTGGTTGTTCTTTTTTATTTTTATTATTTTTTTCCTTGGGGGGGGGGGGGCCGCCCCGGGGGAGAACGTAGTATTATTCAAAATATTCCTGATCTACCACAGCAAAGGTCCTCACTTACTATTCTAGAATTATGGGGTTATACTGAGCAGACAAAAATCAAAGACTTTGGAAGACTTTTTAATAAAACCTAAAACCAAGGGATCAATTTTATTTCTACTTTCTTGAACTGGACATAAAACTCCTTCGGTTACATATTGTTGATTTGGCAAGAAATCTCAGTTTAATATAAGTGAATAAAAACAAAATATGGACCAACAGTTCAGAAAGTAGATGTGAATTCTTCATTTTTAAGTACAGATTATTGATGATCTAGACTTTGGGCATTTTATTTCTGGAGAAACAGCTTTAGGAGTACGGGAAGTAATCAAATGAACAAACACATGAAGAGCATATCTGTCCCCCACTGTCTCTTTTTATTCCCCAGACTAATTCTTTAAGTAGCATCTCCCCTTCATTTTAAACTAGTATTTCTCTCAAAGTAGTGTATCGCAGATGTCAAGAAAGTCTTGAATGTAAAGAAAGTTCACATTTCTAGAGCTATGAATTCACAATCATATCATCTAAATTTATTTGCTAGCCTTATTTCTTAATATAAGCTTTTTTTTTTTTTCCTTTTTTTTTTTTTTTTGTTTTTTCTGACACACCAGAAGAGACAGCTGTCTGACTTAGAGAATCCCCCTTTTCTCCATTAGATCACATTTACTTATGTCTGTAGAAAATATGGTCCCTAATCTGAGCCCTCAGTAGCCCATGAAGATGAACATGGAAGTATTCATCGTCTCTTGGGAGGCTCTCCTGTAATTTAGCCATGGGGGTTTCCCAGATCATTCATTTGTAGTGTGCAGGCACAACATGCTCCTGGGCCAGTGCCTGGTCCTTGTTCCTACATATTATGGCACCAGACTGGTTCTGGAGAATTTGATGTGTGCTTAGTGCAGCAGGGAATTAAACACAGAAAGGTTTTACCAAGGGTTATAAATTTCTGGTGGGGATGAATATGACTAATCACAGATTATGAGCCACTAGAATATTATATTTCTATTATTATATTATATAATAATATACTATAGTATAGAATATTATATTTATATTATTTAATTTACTGAATTATTGAAAAAATAAGAATATTATTACAGCATAATTGAGAAAAATAAGACACATTATATTAAATATTATATATTATATTCTAATTAGAGGAAAAAATATTGACAGTACTGAAATGTGATGTGCTAATCATAAATCAAACAAGAGCTCACTGGAAGAAGTTATAATTTCATCTGTTTATTGTCTTGATCTTTGTAGAAAGAATAAGCATGCTTTGAGAATGGAGATTTAAGTTGATTATATAATAAAAGCAAGAACATTTATTCAGTAAGACTCCAAATATTATTCTCTAAATTAAGACATAATCCCTGTTAAAAGGAATCAAATCCACTGATAAATAACCAGAATGATGAATACTGCCCTTGTGAATGTTCTGTTTCTGGGAGAGAACTTAACAGAGAATGTATATGTTAGCCATTACAAACCTTCCTACAAACCATCTATATGTGACCCTGAAAATATAGTCATTTGGTAGCATGGAGAGGAAGTAGGATGTATCAGCAGCACACAGAAATACCACCTGAAATGCTGAAACTGCAAGCATACCGCCTTTTTCTTGTCTTCAAGAGGAAAAAGAGGAACAAAACTAGACATTAATAATTCTAAATATCACAATATTCTATTAAATAAAAGAAGATGAATTAATAAAAATATCCCTGTAACTGATGTGGGCAGGGCATTGAAAAGTGCCATATGCAGGAGATTGAAGGTATTGCTGAGTACCCGCTGCCAGGAAGATAATGGAGACTTAATCTAGGAAATCACTTATTGGCAAGGTCTTCATTGTAAATTAACTGAGAAATATAAACATATATATGAGAAAGGAAAAAGACATTTCCAATTGCTCTAATTTTCTCCATCTATTTGTATCCTTTTCTCCTTGATCTGCTTACTCAGATTCAACTTTTCCAAGGTGACAGGAAGGCTACAATTTCATATGATGATAAGCAATATGACAGTTTTGAAATTCACAGCAATGTTCCACAGGGCTACAAATTGACAACAACTGTTTGCCGGGTGTATATTCTGTGTCACTGTGTGCCACTGGATTTTTCAACTGCATGAGGAGACAGAGAAATAAAAGGCATGTTACTGGTAAGGAAGATGCAAAAGAAAACGAGAAAAGTTCTTTAAGCATCTGGGACTTGACTTTATTGCCTTTATCCTCTCAGTTGTGATGCTATAGGTATTTACCTAGTGCTCAAGTGACTAAGTATATGAGTCTGGTGTCATTTAAAATGTCATATTGTATTTCATCTATCTTCATGGGGTTTTCCAGAGATGACACAGTAGCTATGTGTTACAGCAAAAGATGGAGGCAAGGCAGGACTTCCATAGAAATCTCAAATGATACCCAATGAAAACCAAACCAGGATCTAGATCTCCACTAAGAGTGAAGTAAAGTAATGAACATTTATGTTTAAGAAACTACATTTGAATATCAGTACCAAATCCATCAGTCTCCGTGGTATTGTGGTGCTATATGCTATATTATTGTGATGATATGTATATATATATTTGAGCCAGATAAGAAATGTTTTATCTCAAATATTTTTTTCCTAAATAAAAATATAAAGCAGCTCATTTTTCTCCATTATTTCAATGATTTTTCACATTTTCAGGTGAAATTTATTATATCAGAAGTTTTTTACTTTTCCCTGGGATTTGTTTTGTTTTATTTAGCTTTTTGTTTGTTTTGTTTTTTGTTTGTTTTTCCTCATCCATAAGGAAGTCATGAAGGAATTTTATCACACAAATGACCATTATATTGGTTAGTGTTATAAACTACATTTCTGGAAATCCACAGAAGAATTGTAGGAATTATAATGGTAAAATACTTTACTGGAATTGTGGCATGATAACTTTCATCATGAGTGGGTCTTGGTAAATCAGGACTAGTAAATGGCAATTGTTATGGTAGTTATTGACAGGTTATACAATTTAAGATGATGTGATTTATAGTATTTCTACGGTTACAGCTTCCGGAGTTATGATACAGTAAAACAAAGAGTTACCATTTGAAAAATAGTTACCACTCATAGCCAAATGTTAAAAATGTGAATCCAGAGACCAGTAAAGATATGATCACTGAGGATAAATAAGAATTAATACTTAGCTCTTTGAATAAAATAAAATGAAAAGAAAGATAGTGTTGAGGTTGTTAAATAATGAGATTTACACTAGACTTGGCAACACCAGACTTTAATAGCTGTTTAGTTTAATGCTCCATCTCTGACAGTGGATCATATCAGACTTTAATTACATTTTTATCTCTTTCAGGAAAGGATGTTTAGGCCTCATATACACTAAGGACAATTTTATGGTAAAGGTAATCTCCGATGTTGCCTGCTCATAAAGTGAATTAACAGCAGAAAGCTTCATCACTAACACGTTAGTAGAAGACATTTTCCTTCACTATGAAGGTGAAAATCTGATAGAAGTGTATTCTCTCCTAAACAGCACAGAGAAACATCAAGCAATTACTTTTCTATCAAACATAGAAATTTTAGTCAAAAATTTATTTACTTTAAAGAAATATGATCTTGTTCATGAGATTTTCCATTAACCTAAAGTCTGCACTCTGGAAAGCAGATATTTTGAGTGGAAAAACTCACTCAAAAAAAAAAAAAAAAAAATTCAGTGGAGAAAAATATTGGTTAAAATTAGAAAATTCAATAAGGAAAGAAAAAAAAAAAGTTGTTCAATTTCAGGAATTATACAATGAAACTAACTTTCAAGCACCACTTTTTTTTTTTTTTTTTTTCTTTTTACCTGACCTTCTTGTTTTAACCAGCACAAATATCTCACGTTGACTGAAGTTTCTATCAAGAAAATTTACAGTGAATGATAATATGCGATAATATGCAAGAGAGGTTCAAACTAGGCAATGTTCCTTAAGTGGTTATGTAATGAAACAAATTAAATGAAACATTACAATTCAAAGCCAGCCAACCTGTATTAAAAGTTCTTTACAACATTTCCTAGTTGGCATTGCAATTGTCCACCTGTCTCAACATCCTTGGAAAGCAGTCTGCCGCTGCTCACATTGAGGTTGAAGAAATTACACAGAAATCTTGCTTATTTCTCATCTTTTATCTCTCACAAAAGACAACTGTCACTTTGTAAATACATGAATATAACCCAGGAAAGTGCTGGCAAAATAGCCCATCAATGACTGTATCATTATTTGCCATGTAACAATGTCAGTGAGACAGTTTGGGATAGAAAATTACCAGGCATACATCATCCCATTACAGGAGAGGGGGACAGCACTAAGGAAGCATGTGCCTGTCAATCCTCGTGTCTCCTAGTACTGCACCACTGAGAGGACAGAGGTTCCTGCTCTGTGGGAAGGAAAGTGACATACACTCTCAATGTGATGTATATAAAATTAATAAGGAATCCTTCTCGCAAAAAGCAGCAGCTCTGTGTTATGTGGAAGGGAATGAGAAAAAGGGCACATTGCTTGTGGAATCTGACTTCCTAGGGTGTGCGCCCTCCAGCATAAAACAGGTCCCTAAAAATATTTCTGTATTTTCTTTCTACAAAAATCTTTTTTTTCTTTTTTTTTTCTTTTTTTCTTTTTTATTTTTTTTTAATTTATTTATTTCTTTCATGAGAACACAAAAGCCACCATTTGGGGTCAGACTGAATGTCCATCTAGTTCATGACCCTGTCTCTGACACTGACTTGGAGGTTTTATTTTGTTCTTTTACTCTGCTCAGAACTACATTGTCGTAATTTATTATCCATGTTTCTATTCCCAGGGCTTTTCTTCAGAGTGTAGTGAGATAATTAACCAGGGAGAAAGTTTTGATAATTCCATTATTCTGTTCAGTGAAATGGTGTTTCAGACAGAACAGATTACTGCACTTTCTGACTGACTGTCCTTGAGCTCTTCTGTCAGAGGAAGTCTCTCAATATTTCATGTTTTGCAAGCTCAGTGATCTTATTTTATTTTCAGGAAATAGTATATATACTTAATGGAAGTCTGATATGCCTGATTTAAACCTACCTCAAGGATTTTTGTCAGGAATAGTATCTTTCAGCAGAGAAATGAATGATGTTGTTCCTTAATCAGCCATAAGGTGGCTGTTAAGTTTTCCAGAACTAATTAAATTCAAGGAATGCTTGTCCATCATGCTCTAATGACGTAAAGGTGTTTCTGTCACAGTCTGTGTGAAAAGTCATGTTGTTTACAGTTAGGGCAGCATCTGCAATGAAGGGTATGAACCTGTATAAGTCTGTCCTATGATGGGAAGTGAAGGGAAAAGAAGCTGAAGCTAAGTACAGAATATATCAGAGATAACTATTCTTTTTAGACAACATCTCACTATTTTATTACTGTTATTAGTTAAAATTTGAAACAATGTCCTATAGGGTAACCAGATGTGTTAAATAATGTTCTATATTATTGATATATATATATATTCCTGTTAATAATTTTCTCTGCCATCTTTCTGTTTTGTCACAAAAGTAGCCAGAGTTGTAGAAGTTGCAGTATTAAAATCTTCCAAGTTCAAATTAGTTAGAGGTTTCTTGCAAAATTGCTATAGAAATCCTCAAGAATTATTTTGACAGGAAATTCCAAAACATATTTTTTCTCCCACCATAGGCCAAAACTGCCAGACAAGTCAAAACAGAGTTACAGGAAACAAGCAAATTACTAACATCACATGCTTTATTTGTTTTCACTTTCATGACACACTATTACTGTTCTAAAAGGTGTCTAAAATAAGGGCTTTCTATTGTACAATATCCAATGAATGTCATTTTATTGGATTTATTTATATAGCATTCTTAGTGCTCAGGAATGCTGACCACGAATGTAATAAACTGCTTCAGGAAGCAAAAATAAGTGAAATATAATGCAACTGTGAACAATAAAACTGACAAAAAATGTATTCAAGGATGATCTCTAAAAGATCTCTAAAAGACTGCTCACACATATTCTGATGCACAATATAATGTTGCTTTCTCAAAAGTGAAAGATGCTACTTGAATTAACATATTTGGGGACTAAAACCAGAAGCTGCTCTTAAAAAAAAAAAAAAAAAAGGTATAGACGTGGCTTGTATGTACTAATAGTCTTTGTATTTAACCCATATAGTCTGGCTTCCAAATGACTTTGGATTTAGATATTTCTTGATGGAGTAAGTTGTAGGACTTCAAAGGCCCCTCTGTGTCTGGCTGGAAACCCCAGTACTAAATTGTACACATCTGTAGACTCCCTTACCATTAAAATCTTCTACTTCATAAAAATGAGAATGAACTATCTGGCAGTATCATTTGATTATTCTGACTACATATAATTGTTTCAAACTCTTATGATACAGCAAGTCGGTTCATGCTAGTCCAAATAAGAAAAACTCCTCCTTCCCTTACTTAAGAGTTATACAACCTGAGAAAGTAAACAGAAATTGTGTTCATGCATCTGTCAAGACAGCAATTCAGCCAGTTAATGATACTGCGTTCCAGTCTGTCACATTACATATATCTGATTTTAATAACATTTTTGGAGGTAAATTTACTTGCAGGTAACTCAGGGGAAGAATACTGCCTTTTACTCTTCTATCTCTGAGGCAGAAATGTATCGGTGGGCAAGATATCATTCATGTATTTCATGTATACACAGATACACTCGAAGATTTTTCATGAATCTCATTATTATGGCTAAATTAATCTCTATAAAACAAGCAGAAAAACTAAGTATGTAACTCTATCGTGCAGCCACAACAGATTAATGATATCAGTCCATGTCTTAAAAGCTAAAATAATTTGTTTTCTTTCATAAATAATATAGAAATTATTGCTCTCTCCACAGAAGAAGAAACATGTAGTCTGTAAAGAATTAGTAAAAGTTCCTAACAGATGAGAACTAATTGATCTTTAAATTATTCATATAATTCCTCTAAGTTCTTATTCTCCCTAGGAGGTATATATATATATATAAATATATATATATATTCCTAAGTAAAACTACTTTATCATTATTATAATTTTCTGTGAAGTAACTATAGCTTTTGTTTGGAGGTTGATTAAAGGACCGAGACCATTAAACATACAGATGTGCACGTTTTTTAAGTTAAGATCTTGATTAATGCAATGAAATATAGAAATCAGGAGAAAGCTCTTATGTTATTGTAATTTCATAGTGATTACATTGGCACCACCATGAAAGAGAGGATAAATTTATCTGCAAAATTATCTCAGCTAGGAAGCTCCATTTACATTGTCTTACCCCATTATTCATTAAAGTTTCTGTTTGCCTTAAATTAAATAAAATCAGCTATCTGATTAATGAGCTCTGTTAACCTTTGTTTGTGTGTAATTCTGCATATGTTTCTCTGTCATATGAACATTCATTTTTTGTGTTTAACTGAACAAATCTAGAAGTTTTTTTTTTTTTTTTTTTTTTTTTTTTTTTATCACTACAGAGCTAATTCTCTCTGGAAAATACCTTTAAGTTTTTTTCATAGGAACTGTATGAAAAAGCAAAACCTTACATAGATTTGTGCTACTATGTGTTTGTCATGGTTTCAGCTCTGATAGAGTTAATTTTCCTCCTAGTAGCTACTAGTAGCTAGTACAGTGTAGTGTTTTGGATTTAGGATGAGAATAATGCTGATAACACACTGATGTTTCAGTTGTTGCAGATCAGTGCTTGCACTAACTCAAGGAATTTTCAGGTTCTCACACTGCCCTGCCAGTGAGGAGGCTGGGGGTGCCCAAGGAGCTGGGAGGGGACACAGTCTGCCAGCTGACCCAGACTGGCCAAATGGATATCCTATACCATATAACATCATTCTGAACAATTAATATGGGGTGGCTCACCAGGGTGGGGGAGACCAAACCCAGGAATGGGTTGGGCATTGGTCAGCAGGTGGTGAGCAATTGCATTATGCATCACTTGCTTTGTATATTCTATTATTATCATCATCATCATCATTATTATTTCTCTTCCTTTTCTGTTCTATTAAACTGTCTATATCTCAAACCACAAATTTTTATTTTTTTTTTCCCTCCCTATTCTCTCCCCCATTCTACTGGGAGGGGGTTTGAATGAACAGCTGTGTGGTGTTTATCTGCCTGCCAGGTTAAACTACAACAGTGTTCTTACTTCTTTTCAGTTCTGCTGTTGATATACATGGTGTAAATAATCCTCTATGGTATATGATAATATTTTGACATACACCAGAATTAATTTCTGATCCAGACACACAAGTTTCTTGTAAGACGTTTGAGCAAGTGGAACTGCAGAAAATGCAGAAACATAAACAAATTAACCATGTAAAAAAAATAAAAAAAAATAAAAAAATCAAAAAAATCTACTTCAGTTTGAAATTATCACAGATCTTTAAGGCTGTGCATTTTACAAATACAAAATAAGTACACACAAGGTAAAAGTAAATTCACGAAAAGATACCTACTGTGGGTACTTCATTTAGTATCTATTTAGCTATCATAAAATCCTATTAGGACCTTCCTTTTCTATCAAATTCATTGTCTTTCAGTACTTAAGGTGAAATAAAGTGAGTGGCTGACTACTGTAATCTGGAGGGTGAGACAGAAAAACACATACAGAAAGTATATAGTCAGTGCTAGGTTTATTTTCTGCCCATAAAGCTTATGGACTATATTTCCACCATCATTCTCTAGGACTGCTCTAGCTTTGAGCAGGAGTTTGGATTAAAACATACCTAGAGGTATTTTTCAACCTGCTTATTCTTTGACCCACAGGTAAGTTAAGAAGAGGACAGAAATACTTCTAATGGAAAGGAAAAACATGTGGTAGAAATATGATACACTTCCCTTATTTATTTTCTTTTTCTTTAGGCTGCACTGAATGCTGTACTGGTCTAAAGTTTGTGTGGGTAAAAGGGAATCAGAATCATAGAATCATAGAATGGTTCGGGTTGGCAGGGACCTTAAAGCCCAGCTAATTCCACCCCCCTGACATGGGCAGGGACACCTCCCACTAGACCAGGTTACTCAAAGCCCCATCCAACCTGGCCTTGAACACTTCCAGGGATGGGGCATCCACAGCTTCTCTGTGTAGCCTGTTTCTGTGCCTCACCAATGACTGATTGCATGCATGGAAAAGAAGTAATCTGGGGATTCCTTAAATACAAAAATCACAAAGAAGTCAGGGAATCCCTAGATATTAAATAGTTGATGGTTAGAAAACTGATAAGGAGAAGTATCATATACCCCTTCTTATTATTATGTATCCACTCATTGATACTAAGATTAAACCCCAGAGCTTTCAGTTGTAGACTTATCTTGGTATGGGCATCAGTTTTTTTGTTCTATATATAATTTGGATTTCTTGGCTGACAGCATTTATCATGTCAACATGAAGTGTGTGATTTTCTCATTCTCTGACTTTTGGCCTTAATATGTTTTCTCCCTATAGTCAGCTTTAGTCTACAAAAGAATGGGAACAAAGTTAGCCTAACAATGTCCCATCAACAGGATACAGGTGTAATGACAGGACTGAGAAAATAGGGGTTTTGGAGCAACCATACTTTTAAGACATATCACTTGTGTCTACTACAGACTGTAAAAGGTCAGATCCTGTAATAGCAATACAATTCACTCCATCTTCACCCTTCTTACTTTGTAGGATGAATTTATTTGGGAATTTATTCTTATTCTACTCTTTCTCCATAAATGTCCAGATAACCAGAGAAAACTAATTCACTAATGTGAATTTAAATAACCAAACCATAAACTTATTATAAAATGCAATTTTAAAGGCAGTGGTTCCAAGCTGAACCTCCATCCTTCTTCCTATCTGACACTTGCCCAGCATTCACAACTATTGTTCTCTGTTATACTCTGTCCCATTGTCTTCTTTCCTGGTTTTCAATGATCTTCTGAAATCCCTTTAGGAAATTGATCGGACAAGATGAGCTATTCCTCAAGCTTTCCTAAATCTGTCTCACTTCCTTTAGAACCTCAGATACCTTCTGCTCCTTTGTGTAAGTCATCTAGTAAACACTGTAGTCTATTTTATTTGAAAGATGCTTGCTTTATATTTAATACTGAATGACCTAACTCAGATCAGCTAAATAAAATATTAAAAAATCCTTTAAGTTTAAGGATAAAACAGAAGCCAATAATTATTTTATACTGGATTCTCCTCTCCTCTCTACTCTTCTCCTCTCCTCTCTACTCCTCTCCTCTTCTCTCCTCTGCATTTTTAGTTGCATTAGGTACTCAGTAGAATGAGATATTTAAATGTCTTTTAAACCCTACATACCTCAGCATTTTTATATGCATATATATTAAATATGTATATTAAATGTATATTATATATATATATATTAAAAAAAAAAAAAAAAGTGTTCCTTTTTTTCCTTGATCTCTTTATCTGTAACACCAAAATCTTATCACTTACACAGCTTGGTTAAGATATTTTGAAAGATCAGATCAACGGTGTTTTTGCCAGCATAATATTTTTAAAATTATCTCTCAAATCAAAAGGAACATCAAAGATAAACAGCATTCAGGTAATTCCAATAATATTATGCTATACGTAACATCGGGTAGATGCTCATTAAAACATATTAGAGTTGGAGCTCTCCACTGGAGCACTGTGTGAAGAGAATTGTTAACATAATTTTTGCAGTAGTTTTCTTACTGCTTACACTGGGGATTCAAGCCTTCAGATTCAAACTGCCCTAGCATCACCTTAAACAGTCACAAATCTGTTGATGAGTCTATCAGCTCATGCTGGTGTACTTGGTGTTTTTTTTTGTTCTGCAGGAAGAGGAAGAAGACTATGGTGACATAAGACTATTATTCCTTTTGGGATGACTCTATTCCTTTTGGGATTTATGAAGGTGTTCAAAAAGGTTTGACAGACATGATAATGGCATGTTAATGGTTCTTACATGTGCCTGAGTGAGGATGGTTTCAGATACAATAGCACAAAACCTCCTATGACTGAACTCTTTTCTTTTTATTTCTGGCAGATTTTAACCCCCCCACCCAAAAAATAAAAATAATATATATATATATAAAAATACAACCAGTTCTTTTTTGCACTATATTTTGGGAAGAATTTGAATTGAAAAAACACAATCCTTATCCGACTAAGCCTGTTTTATCTTGTTTATTTATCCTGTATTTTGTTCATAATTTTTTTCATTTTCTCTGCTTGTGCTCTTAGCAGGAGGGAGGCTGGCTAAGAAATATAAGAGTTGCTCTGAGATTATTATTCTTCAGTGGTAAGAGTAGGATTGCTTCCTGATGTAGCATTGCAATATGCCCCTTTTGTGAGTGGTGCCTGTCACTATAATATATACAGATTCAAATCTGACTGATACTTTTATATCTGTAACTAGTCTATCTATTTATCCAACTCTCCAGTCCTTTACCATCTCCTATACTTTTCAGAGGAGAAAGGGGACAGCTTGTTTAGCTCTTATTTTTTTTCACATTAAAAAAAAATAAATCTCTTAATAGTAAATATTTTCATAACATCATGGAAACTGGGAAGGAAAATATTTATTAGATTATTTTGTCCATCTCTCTGTCAGCATGTTACCGTTCCCTATAGTATAATTTTTAGTTTTCTGTCACTTAACACTTTATATGCCTCAAATTAGAAGACTTCAAATTTTTCTCTTTAAGAACTATTGCATAACCTGATAGAGCTTCTTGTCAGGATATTCTCCCTTCCATAAGAACTTTAAAATTTTTCTCTCTCTCTCTTTTTTTTTTTTTTTTTCTTTTTTTTCTTTTTTTTTTTTTTTTTTTTCCCCTCCCTTTAAACTCATTTTCTTCATAGTAGATAGTTACTCTGACACTTGGTAATTTTTTCTTTTGAATATTTATCAACATTCCTTCTCTCACACCATTTGTAATTTTACACCAATGTGTACTAATACATATCATAATGTTCATACTTTTACTGCTCTGTGACCATGCCTGAAATCCTGTAGCTTGTTAATTCAGCTATTAAACACTCATTAAAAATGGGTTGGGGGATAAAATGCAAACTGGCTAAAGAATTTTAGGGAGACAAAAAATAGCACTGAAGTTCACAGCATTGTCCTAGCTGAAGAAAACATTTTTGTGCCAAGAGATTCTTTATAAAATTAAATCTAATTGAACTAGAAAACTCATAGGAGTATAACAGGTAGGTATTTTTCAATGATTTTGAAACCGGACAAATTACACCTTACAATGTACTTTATAATTTTTATAATTACTTTGAAGCAAAGCAAAAGCAAGACAACATATTTATTTCAAATTACAATCAAATTGAGCAACACTCTTGTGCCCGAATTTTTTTTGGCAAGATTGAGCTCAGAGTAGTACTTTATAGCTTACAGTTTTTAATGGAAGATAAATATAACCTAATTTTAGCAACACAAACACTAGTGCTATTATTCAGCTTTGACTTATTTAATTCACATTTCAGAAAGCCTTCAGCTGCCACAATTCAAAACCTCCCTTCAAGGTTTCTCTGTTCATGGCAGAAGCAAAGAAACAAAAAAAAGAAGAAAAGAGGAAGAGGAAGGGGAAGGAGAAGGGGAAGGGAAGAGGACTTCCTCCACCACTTAAAAGTACAAAATGTTTTTGATCAGTTTCATCACAAAACAGAAATTTGCCAAAACAGTCTGAACAAAGTTTTTTTTTTTTTTTTTTTTTTTTTTTTCTGATTCTTTTATATTTCTATCTACTATGCCTAAAATGTCTTTCTCAGTAAGTACTCATGAAAAATCTTTAATTTCTTAAAGATAAAAATGGAGATGAAATGAATATACTTGTAAAGACTAGACTAGTCTTTATTATAATAAGTTTTCTATGACATTTGTACCAAACATCTCCTGAACCTCAAACCAAGTAACAGAGAAGACATGCTGACAGGAACCAGTTTGAAAAGCTTTTGGGAGTTCTGACCTCATCTTTCCCTGCATGCTGTTTTCAAAGGCACTATGCTGTTTAAGTGTAGCTCTCACCTTCATGAACCATAGGAATACCTTGTAAAAGTAGTAAAAACACCTTCCCTATCACTAGTGACATTACTGTCCACTAATAAGAGATATTAGAATAATAGTTTAGAATAATAGAATAACAGGCATTTGCCTCCATCTTCAGCTTTTCAAATATGCTTCCAGGTGAGACCACCAGCCTTGGTAGCATCATCCGGTACATCCTGTTGCTCTTACAAAGCCTGAGCATTTGTCTGGTGTTACAGCTGACAAAGCCCAGGAGGGAAACTCAATGGAGGCTGGAACCTGGCTTTTTCATTGATGAGCTTTCTGAGATGTTGCTTGGACCTTGTCAAGTCACCTTGGACCTTGAAGGTTTCACCCAGATCTTTGCCTTTGTAAGTTTCACCTCTTCTCACACAAAAGTTTGCTCCATTGGTCCTTCAGACTTTCATGACAGCAAAGCCAGCACTCTTTCTCCATGTCATAAACAAGCAAACTAGAACCTTTCCTCTTAACACACAGTAAAATCAATGGAGAGGGAGATATTTGGCAAAGTTTTGCATCTGCCCATTAATGTTCTGTCTTTAATTTGTATAAAGAAAATGCAGAGCCTTTTGCTCTGTAAGCTTTTACCAAAATGTTCTCATTTGAGTAAATAAGGTTCCATTAGTATTAAAATATTGCAAGCACTCACTAAAAGGTTTTTTTCATCACTTTTATGATAGTTTTAGCATAACTTAACTAGTATCATTTCAGGGACACCACAGAGTTGAGCCTTGAGGCTATGTTTTCCCACTGATTCACTAGATAAAATTTATTATGTTTACAAAATACATCAGTATGTTCATAAAGTTTTTTTTTTAAGAGAAATAAAAGAAGCTTTGTGTTACCTAACATTGTATTTCTTCACAATTTTAATTTAAAGCAACTGTAGCAATAAAGAGGGAATGTATTTCTTTTTCAGTGTTTAAATACAAACTGGTGAATGTAGGTTGTGCATACCAGACATGGGCTGCTCCAACAAGAATTAATAAAAACAAACCAAATTTTCATTCCCTCAGCTTATGAATGGTGCCAGTCTTACACGAGGATGTCTATACTATTATGTACTTAAGAAAATATACAAATTAAAAGCCAGGCTGTGGGGGTGCATATTTTTGAAAGTCATTTCAAAGAAACTGTATCATAAGGTACTATGTTGTTGCCTTGTGTTTCTGAATTTTTGTTAATATTACATTTTATTTTAAGTGATTCCTACCCAAGGCAGACTGAGGAAATGGTAATCAAATAGTGAGTCCATATATGTAACAATTCCACTTTCCTGGAGATCGAAAAGCCACTAGGAAAAATACAGTAGCATTCCCAACATTAATTTTCCTTACAAAAGCAGAATCTTATTTCATCTATATCAGGTCAAATTAAGAATAACTTCTAATGCCTAGTATTTACACTAGTTTAAAACAATCAACTGTTTTTCTATGGCTCCAGTGCTAGAGCTCTGTCACAGTCTTTTGCATATTCAGAAGTGTTTTGGCTTCCTACAATGACACCTACAGGGGTGTCAGACATCATAGGAAGATTAGGTTAGACTGATTAGAATAGAAATATTAAATATTGATAAATGGAAAGGAGATCCAGTGATTCTAATGAATAAAGCTGTTTATGGAATAATCTTTTATGGATATTTATAAATTATTTCTCTTTCTTCTGAAAGTAAAATTGCTGTACATTATCAATTGCCAGAAGTAAGACAGTGTAAATCACTTGCAAAGAATACATTTCTGAGTAGAGGCAATGAAAGCACTTATCTATATGACTTTGCCAAAATACATCAAGCTGTGTCCTGTACACTATTATTATAGGTGGCTGATTCATTGAATCTCTGCTGTTTGCTATTTTGTGGGGGTGGATGGTGTGGGGGTGTTCATTCATTTATTTATTTATTTTTCCTGAAGTAGCCAGAAGTGTGACACTGACTAAAATAGCACTCTTTCTAGGAGAATGCTACTCCACTGAGGCATGCACTGGGACAGAAACAGCCAAATAGTCCTTACTCTTCCCAAAAATCACACAAAAGTTTTGAGAGCTCTGGAGTGAGTGAAAACAGCAGCATGTAATCAGAGGATGCAAATGCACATAACAGAGAATGTTATCTTAATCTGAGCAATAGTAGTTATCATGAATTATCATCTCAAATATGAACTTCAGTAAACCACTGCAGGAGGGCTGATGGAGTATTAAAGATGCTAGCTGCCTTGAGCTGACCCAAATTAAACTCTGTATTCCCAATCTGCTATTAAATCCAATAAAGGTGAGACATGCAATCTTTCATTTCTAGCTAGGAAAACTACATTAAAGAAATAGTGTAGTTCTTAGATTTGCAAGCTAGGAAACTGATAAATACAAATGTAATCTCCATTTTTCTATGCATCAAAACAACAACTTGTTCCTACACAGCATGAATTTCACACATACATATCATTTTTTGGTTTCAGGCCTTTATAAAATAGCTACATACTGGAGTCTCCCCCCGGCCCCCCCGCCCCCCCCCGCAATGTCCTTGCCCTTCCCCCAGTTTATATCTGCTCCTATATCACAGAAAGACCCAGAATTCAACTTGTTTTAATCCATAACACAAATGTTATTAGAGTAAGCAAATTTCTCTCAGACACATTAGGAACACAATGCCTGTTTTGGCTTAGTTTCTTCTCTGACTGTTAAAAAGCAAAGAACAAGGCTATACCTCTGCAGAAAGAATGGGACTATATGACAGATTTAAGTGTTGACAAAATGAGTGGAAAAGTGGGTATAAATTGTATAATATTTTTGTCCTATAAATTTTATTTTTTTTCTAGATCAGATCTCTTCCAGTTTTCTTAACTCTCTCCTCCTTCCACCCAGAAATAACGTATTTGCCTACAACAACAATCAATCATTCCCCCCATGCTCCCCAGGTCTATTACTTGTTCCTCAAGTCCTTTATGTGCTTCATTTAAATATCTACCAAGTGCAAGAAACTTGAAATTTTACTAATAAAACTCTTTAAAACTCAAGAAAGACTTTTGCCACTTACCTAGAAAACACTGCTTGGAATCATACTCTAGCTATGATACCTTGACTTAAAGAAGTTTTCAGAAGCAAGAGATGTCCAAAGCTTAAATAGAAAGATTTATTTTTTAGGACAGTACCGTGAGGTATTATATATCCTAGGTTTCAGCTTATATTGGGAGCAAATAAGAACTGGACATTTACCAGAATCAATTTTTAAATTTATGCAGTGTCTGAGGAATTTCCTACACAAAGTGTCAGAATAGTGAAAATACTGCAATAAAGGTAAATAGTGTGGTATGCATAAAATACTTTGTTTTGGTTTGTTTTTTTAATATTGTCCAAGGTATTTCCATATTTACAGCAATCAGAAAGAGGCCGTGTTTTATGTATGTCCTCACCGGAACCTTGATCCCACTATAAAGTATGGGAGCTTTGGGAGATTTTCTTATGGGACACAAAGATTTTTATGAAATATTCAGTCTATCTTACTGGAAAACAATATATACATAATTGATTTTTAGGTACATCTTAAGTTGTCAAGAATAGAAAATTCATAGAACTGAATGTCAGAAGGAATCATTAGACTACATGTTGTATGTACTTCTAAAACCACATACAAAGTACACAATGCAGATCTATGAGTGCTTGCTGTAAGACTCTTACAAGTACTGAATATAACATCCTTGAGAAAACTTGGAATCCCAGTATTTCAAAACACAGATGGACAATGCTACTTTGAGTTTACCCTTGCTTGGGGAAGGAGGTCCCTTCCCCTCTTTTCTCCCCCCCCCCCCCCCTTTTTTTTAATTACTATTATAATACCAATGTAGGTAATGTATATATTTAGAAAAACATAAATGTTGAATTGTCTCCCATAATAGAATAGGAGCTCTAAAATCAAAGATAATTGTGGTGGAAGCATTCAAATGTTTTCCTCATTTCTTGTAGATTATGTTTATTTTGATATCTTTTGTGATATTAGTTATCTCCACAAATGCTGAACAATTTTCTAATAGGTGGCCGGAGCAGGATCATGTTTTTCCATCAGGCAAATAATATAATTACAAAATAAAAATGTAGATGTGACCTAAGAAAGTAAGAGGATAGCATTGGTTCCCATTTATAGAAAACATATACCTAAAAATTAACAAAAACTTTAAAAATAAGGAAGTTCATGAAATTTACACCTAATATGCATGTCAACTGACAGTTTCACTTTTCACTGGGAGAGGTACACTTTACCTAGGTGAAGTTTGTCCTTTGTGTTTAAAATCACACAGTGTCCAGTCCAGAACTACATGAGAAGACAGAGAATGAACACTGCATTAGTGGCAGGTATTTTTAATAATATATTTCCATATGCTCTTACAAAAATAAGGAAACCCCATTGTTTAAAAATATCTCTTACAACTATTATCCCATATGTCAACCTAGTTTGGGTTATCTTGTACTTTGTGAACACTATTCAACTTTTAACAATCCTGATTATATTAAAAAATAAAATAAAATAAAATAAAGAACATCCCACATTTATATGCAACGTTTCTTTTCTTTTTCTTTTCTTTTCTTTTTTTTTTTAAATGAAGTAATAAATAAATAATAATAAAAGAAGGTTATCCTGTGAAGTAATTTCCCCTGGGGAAATTGGAAATCAGGTGAGAAAACACTTTAAATGGCCTTGAAGTATTCAGCTGCCATGTCCCATAGCTGGAGATTTCTGTATGCTAAAAAATTTCCCTGGTTTGTCAGAAGACAAAATAGCATGAAGGATTATAAACCACATGGATATAGCTAGAATAGGAGACATGAGAAAGCTATATTTGGATAAATTGGAAGAATAGAGGGGATTTAAAAACAAATGAGCAAAGAAAAAACTTAATTCAAATACTTCTCTATTAGGCTTATTTACAAAATAGGTTTTCTAAATATTGATGCTCAATATTTAGCTCAACATAGAAGAGATTGTTGTAATAAAAGTGAATTTATGAAAAGTAGTTTATTAAAATGCTCTAATTTATATGATCTGCAAACAGCATAAGCAAGGAAAGATTGTAGGTAAGCCTGTTTTGTTACAATGCATGTCTCAACACGTTCTTAGTCTTAACATCTGTTGTACTTCACGGCAGTATCAGGTACACAATATAACATATTTCTTGCAAGTACAAGTTTCCATAATAAGAGTAGGAAGGTACTTGTTTCTGTAAACTGGAGACCATATTAATACATTAGCCACCCTCTGTCAGAAGTTTGGATTTTGTAATATTAAAAATGAACTTCAAAAAGATATTTTAAAATGTGTTATCTTATAAGACTATAAAGTATTTATATGATAGCACTCTACTGTGATCACTACTATAACATTTTCTTAATTTTTCTAGGACGTGAATGCTAGGATTCTTGTCAGTTTTTCTATTTTATTAAATAATAATAACTACTATAGCAAAAATGACAAAACTACAGATAATTTAAAGCCTGGCCTTCAGTACCAGTGGAGTTGTTCAAAAGTTTCAAATTAAAATTGTTTAAGTCTTTTCACTGAAGCATGCTGTATCTTAAAGAAATATTGGTGATAGTTTTATAAGCGTTTCCATAATTCTTGTAACATTAATTGCATTTGTTAATAATTAATATTTTCTAAATGATTAACTGCACTTTTAATTCAATGGCAATGAGGTTAAATTCTTTTAATAGTTTATAAATTAGGAAAAAAAAAAAAAAAGTAAAGAAAGACTTGGACTTTTAAGGACCATAGTAATGAAAACCATTGAATTTTTTCTACTTTTCTTAACAGGTGTTTTTCTTGCTTTGTCCTGCCAAAGAGCATGAGCCAATGACTATACAAACCAGTGTGTGGTGGCTTCAGGCCATGTTCCAGCCTCCTCCAGACAGAGTTAGAAACCTCAAGGACAAAATGATAAGTTCCACTTCAGTGACACCACCATGGACTCTGCATACTACATTCCATTAAAGCAGGAATAATATAGAGCTGAGAGGATGAGCAAAACTCTGCCTGGAACTTCAAGTCAAGAGAAAAGAAGTAGGCCATGCGAAGGTGAAGACTGCTATGATAGTCTAAGGAGAGTGGGCAGAAAGAGGAACATTTCAATATTTAGGTGCTGAAAATAATTATTTGATAAGATTTATTATTCCTTACACTGTAACTTCTGTCTTTATGAAACATTTCTTGAAAGCACCCAGTGCTGTTCACCGTCAGATACAGAGAGGTGGACAAGACAAACCACTACTGAAGACCAACTTGGCAATTCTCACACTGTGATACTTAAGTTTGGCTCCATAAATTGTGTGTGCTATTTCCTTTAGATACTCATCTTTCTTTTCATTCTTCAGCAGACCTATTACTTGGACTGACACTGATTTTTGTGTTAGGGGATCTGCTTGTTGTGCAGCTAGAAGGGGTTTAGATGACAGAAAGAAATATACAATCAGAAGGAACTTCTCCGTTCTCTAACCCACAGTATCTGTATGGTGGAGCAGCAAGCTGTCCATGACACTCACTCGAGTGAGATACAGGTCTACAATGAGGGTGGGGCATGGGAAAGGGGTGAGAATAGGAACTGTGAATTTCTTGGCATGTCATTCTTTTTAACAGATATTGCATTGTACAACAGAGATAGAGATTGTTCAAAGGCAGATATAGTGATATTTTAATTATCATAATATACTATGCAGATTTGATATGAATCTTAATAATTCTTAATTGCAAAAAAATGCTTAGAGATCCTTGAATACTATCTTTTGTGGAGAAACACATAATTAGTTATAGGTACATTAAATTAAAATACCTATCACTGGCATCTGAACTACGTTAGTGCCAATAAGCCCCAAGCAGAGATTGTGACTTATACTCGAGCAGCCTGCTTCCCTTTAAGAGACAGGGAGCCAGGAGACACCTCATCTTTTTCAATTATTTGGCCCAGTGGAAAAGGTGGAAATGATTACAGAGGTAGGAAGTGACTCATTTGAAAGAGATCTGCAGGTGATCTCCCACATTAGACCAAAACACTGAACAGGGTGAGGAAGAGAGTGTCACATACAAAGAGGCATAGGGAAGAAAACCCTCCAAGTCTTCAGGGATGGAAGTCTGAAGAAGACATGAGATTGTTTTGATGTTTTACTCAAGTATTTTTTTTTATTTGTTTATTTTATTTTGTTTTAGAATAAAAACTCTTTCAAAAAGAACTCACATTAGATTCTTTCAGAGCTGAGAAAAATCACATCAATAAGCTGATTTCTTCTATGGCCTGTACTAAAAAGTTCCGTACTAACATAACAAACAAAGCCCATCCTTTTCCTTCCAATCATTACCATTTACATTTACAACACATCCCTTATTTTTCACCTGAAGTACCTACACTGTCTGAAATAAACTGTCCAAGGTAGAAGCAATTGTAAATATTCATTGAAACAAAACAAAACCAGACTAAAAACAAACAAAAAAGGTGCCTAGTTATATCACAAAAAAAAAAAAAAAGATAAAAATAAAACTCCATCAATTCTAGAGTAAATATATACCAGCTATATTTTAAACTCCAAACTCATGTCAGCAAATGGAAATGAAGTGGACACTAGTTATATGAGTAATTCATTAGCTATAACCTTGCAGACTATACAGATTCTTCTGGACAAGATGAAACTATCTCCAGTCTAAAATCTAACTCCAAAGAAATCTTTGAGATGACAGCATATATCATATGTACATACCTGGAAGAGGGGTATAAAGAAAGGAGGCAATTCACCCACATAACAGTTTGTAGAAAGCAAAAGCTATTACATGATTTCTACTGTATTATGCCTTCTGCCATGCATAAGTATGAATGTATTCATGAATATGTATTTTTTTTTTTTGTATTAGGTTGGATCCCACTGTGATGCTGGCACATAATTAGAGGCTTATCATTAATGATTTATGAGCTGCTGCCATACTATTAACATTTAGAAATAAAACTACTGCAAATAACTTTTTATTTATACTTTGCCAAGGTTATTTATAACAGTAACCACATAATTGAAGACCTAGAAGAAAAACATCAAGTTCTAAAAGGTGATTTTTATAAAACTCACAAGATATCAATATTTTCTACCAGGTAGAAAAGTTTATTAGTGAAGATGTAGTAGTAATAATAATAATAATAATTTCCTCAAATTAGAAATACCATGTGACATTAACAAAGAGGTGAAACAACTATCAATAATTCACATGAAAAAAAATCTTTGTAAGGAAGTCCCAGAAAATAAATATATATATATATATATAAAATAAATTAAAATTACATAAAATAAATAAAATAAAAAAAATACAACCAGTGTTATAAGTCCAAACAAAAACAATCAACATTCTACTGTCCCAATCCCTCCAGATAAAGGCTCAGTTAGAAACAGTGTTTTATTTCACTTTTAGATCTTTTAATTACTCCTTTGTTTATACAGATTCAGCCCGGTAAATAAAAGGTTTGGCAGGGAACTTATCCATGTGTATAAATACCTGATGAGAGGGAATGAAGAAGAGGGAGCCAGATTCCTCTCAGTAGTATCCAGTGACAGGACAAGATGCAACATCAGGAAACTATAGGAAATGAAATTCCATCTCAACACCAGAAAACATTTTTTTTTTTTTTTTTTTACAGTGAGGGTTGTCAGACACTGGTACAGGTAAAGACAGCCATGGGCAACCTGCTTTACCTGATATTGTTTTAGTAGAGGCTCAAGAGGCTCCTTCCAAACTCAGCCATTCTGATTCTGTATTCAGTCCTAAGTATTGATAGATATAAAGCTTGGGAGGAGAATAAATGTCTTTTATTAGACCATGTAAGAAAACTGGAACTGGAACTGCATATATTGTGGGCCTACACAACCTATATCAAACTTACGAAGAAGTGGCAAAAAAAAAAAAAAAAGTGGGTAATTATACTGCCCTTGGACTAATTATCATAATTGAGTAAATAACAATAATATACAATGTTATGATGCATAATAATAAAGCAGTTGTTAACATTTAGAAAACAGAAGTTATTAGCAAAGGAGGAAGAAAACCAAAACTAACAAGTTAATGCTTGCACTGCTCAGTCATCTGATGATAGAGTTCAGTCTCATTATCATATGTTAAATGATAATGCCAAATTAGCTAGAGCATGCATCTGAGATTTTCTGACCTTCCTCCTCATAGACTTATTTTTACATCAGTCTTAAACTATCAGTGCATCTTAAATTTCTGTGCATTCAATAATGCTGCAATACTGCAAGTCCAGGTGACAGTCTGCATTGTGGAATGGAAATTTTACATTCATCTGTGTCCCATTCTGACAAGATGAATATAAAGTAGCTGCTGCAAAAGACTTGATCTCTGCCCAGCCATGGTCATACTAATGTATGGGAGCACAGTGATGTGTTTGCCGTAGACCAGATACAAAGAGAGAAAGTACACAAACATTAAATTACAGCAGGTTGAAGTGACATTCAGCATGGTGATGAATAGCTTCCCATTCCACTCAGCCTCTGAGTTTCTGAGAAGAACAAATAACTAACAGCAGAAGATCTTGCTACAAATGTGGGAGGTGGGCCAATGGAAGAATTCACATCCCTGGAGGTTTGTACTGAGGTCACCCCTCATTTAGTGAGGAAGATAACTGATGACAGAGCATCAATGGGCAGAACAGAGATTTAAAATTTGGCAATACCAACTTGTACATCTCTGTTCTCAATTTATGATGATAAATGAGATTCCCATAATGTAATTTATGAAGCAATGTTCCCCATTTAGAGGGATATGATTCCATGTTACTTACAAGTGACAGACACAAGAGATCACGGCAGACTATTCCTCCATGATCAGCTACATTCATGCTACTGCTGGGTTGTATATACATATCTACTGCCCTGTTCTCTCTTCTTTTATCTCTTCCCCTATGCTTTCATGTCAGGTTCAATAATTTATGAACAATAATATTGAGCTGTTACAACAGCTGTAGATAACTGCCAATATTCACTGCAGACATTTATGGATGGTCTGGCAACTAGTTCATGATGTCAAGACATTCTTTAATTCTTTCCTGGGTGATGTCAGGCATGCAAGTTGTAATATACAAGATACATGCAACAGTTACAAAGAACCATTAATTTCTTAAATTTTATTTTATTACTGCTAACCTACTACAATTGTACCTGACCAAGATTCAGCCCATGCCACACTCTCACAAACAATTGGCAGGCAGTTTGGGAATCAGTGCAAGATGTGAAATATTCCCAATAAATTCTTCTGAATTCCAGGAGAATTTAACAGGACTCACCTAACAAACACTATGCTATTTAGTTTTAAGTCAGGGAAGGGTGCTGGGCACATTGAGGTTACTAGTTTATCTACTGTATAGCTACAGTAGATATAGCTAATATTCATTCAGACTGATATTACACACCCTACCATTTATATGAGAACTACTTACAGGCAATATTGGTTGCTTCCAGAATTTCTTCCATTACAGTAAAAGAGCAGCAGGATTGGTAAAAAGTAGGTGTGCAAACCTAAAGGGAAAAGGGAGCAGTTTCAGTCACCAGGTTGAATACAGCCTCGGCTTTCTTGCAAGGATCCTGTCTGCCAGGAGTATATTACTTGAACCTTGTGAGAGAAGGGAGAATGAATGTCAGAAGAGCAGATGTAAAACCATAGTTTCTCATTCACTAAATTAGGAGATCCAAACCATGTGGGATATACTAGTTGTCTATTTGAGCCAACACCTGACAGTTGTCTGTTGTTGGGTGGTGGTAATAAATCACACTTAATCATATTTTGTTCACAGTTGCAACTTTGACAGATCAAAACCTGTAGCCCTCAGGAAGCTAGCATTGCATGATGGTTCTGGCCATGTAGCCTTTAGTGGTTGGAGCCTCTGGAGCCATGAAAATTCAGTTCCATACATTCTGACTGCTAAAGTTTTACAATCCATGAAAACCAAGGCATATAGTCACTGGTAAGCAAAGTCTTTGTCTAGACCAGGCCTCTTTTACACTGATTCCACCTAGCTTTTTCTAATGGGTCATACATTACAATGTGACTATTGAAAAAGCAAACAGTGCAAGGATTTCCTGGAAGCTCAATCAACTTATAGGTATGACTCAATTTTCATATTATTTATTTCAATTTCCAGAGTATTTTAGTTGCTTGGTTTGCAGTAGAGATTTTAATCAAGTTTCTGAAATCATAAAGTTTAAGGTTTTTCTGTTGTGGATGCATTTTTTTTTTTTTTTTTATAGCATCCTCTGCTAGAGCTCCTCCTCCATTGTGTATAGTGTATAAATACCTAACTGCATCTGTGACTGTCAGTAATAAAGGAGAAAGCTTCAGAAGTGCACAGGTGAAGGATCCCCTATCAGTTGAGCATATGCATGAAATTCACAACCCTTTTTCTCCTACAATTTCCTCCAGTATGTACCTGTACTGAACTTTCCTTTGTTACTTTTCTCTGTTTCGTAACATCCACTTCAGAAAATAAAAATTCTACTAAGCAGTCCTCAGTGGGAAAAACAGAGAGGGTAAAACAAAACACAACACTACAGTGCAGTAATAAAAATTATCACATTGCAATCAATTATAAAGGGAGAACAGATAATAATATTAATGTCAATACAGTCACAAACTGTGTTTGTTCTTATATATAAGATCAATTTGGACCTCATGATTTCAGCAAGCCAACACCCTTCTGTATTTTGTACATTGCTTGTGGAACAGGATAGTTTGTAATAGTGTTCAACTTATGTGGGGTGTAGGTGAGACCAGAAATAAAATATTAGCACATATAAAGAAAAAATTAGAAATACCAACACACAGAATAAGAGGCAACCAGCAGAAAACACAAAGGTTATTATGGAATCATTTCAAAAGCCCATTTTTTACTATGAGAAAATGTAATAATTCACATTAGCAATGTGGATAGATTCAGACTTCTAACAAACTCTCCTTTAAAAGTGCTGATAATATATATGCATGAAAAAAAAGATCTGATCAATTTACTTCATGAAATGCAGCATTTTACTTCTGAAGAGGATGTTCTTAAATTAATATAATGATTCATGAAATAGAATTTAAAGCAGAAAATATGTTAATGACAGTGTATATTACCTAGGCATTGTAGATTTCTGCTGTGATAAAGTCAACATTATCTCTTCTGACTGTCATTAAAAGAAAATGTCTTTGTTTTCTTGGACAGGCAACTCCTTTCAGTTACTTACTGATAGAATGTCTTATGGAAAAGCATGAAAATGAGAGGTTAACACAAATTTCAAATGCTCTAGTGTCCTGAACACCCATCCTCATAGCACCATAATTTTTTTACGTGTTATGGAGCATAAAATACAAGCTAAATAATTATTTCCTTTTTCCCTTCTCCATTTATTTTTTATTTATGCTAGACTGTATATCAATGAAACATCAGGATGACATCCTTTCTTTTCTGGTTGCAGATATTTGGATTGGGCTAACCCATTTAACAGGCATGTATCTAGAGTCAGTCTTTTAGATTTTGAGCACTGGACATAGCTATTTGAGGTGAATTCTGGCAAAAAAAAAAAAGAAAAAAAAAAAAAGAAAGAAAAAAAAAAAGACCCTTAAAAAGTAAATTGAAAATTTGTCACAGATCTATTTAAGATTCACTTTTCTGACAAACTGTATGACAGACAGAGCGATAGCTCTAAAGAGCTATCAGTCAGCGTAGGAAAGTATGAATGACTTTGACAGAATTCAGTTTTCAGAGCCCAGTTCAAAGACTTTCATGGAAAATATTTTGAATGGCAAATTAATAAAATCAATAAGCAAAAATTAAGAAGTAGAAAAAAAAACAATCATAAGTGAAATTTTCTACTAACTTGCTATTTTTGATTTTCAGAAAATAATAATAATAAAAAAATAATCTCTGCTCTTAAGTGTAATGCTCTTTTGGGAATTCAACCTCAACTACACCCTACTGGAGTCTCTACATGGATAACAGAAGACAGTAAACATAGTCTTGTTTCCTGGAAAGGTAAAACACCAACGTGACAATAGAAAAAGAGTTTTTCAAAATGCAAATGTTAGAAGAAACACTAATACCACTGGAAATAATAGCAAAAATAAAATAACAATAGTAATATATGAAATCTTAATTGATTTTTGACTTCAAAAGCAGCAGAGAGGTAGATATTTTTCTTTCTCTCCAAAGGAATAATAGAAAAGTTGAAATAGGAACACTATGTAAGTCAGAATGGTGTGGACTTAAGAATGGGAAAGCCAGACATACCATATTTGTTCAGCATATGCTTATCTATTGAGGTGAGTCCTCCCTTAGAGGAAGGACTAATGCAGAAAAGACTTATACTTCCCTTACAGTTTCCACAAACTTTCAGACTCTTTCACAATTAATTTAAGAACAGGTTACTACCAGGTCACAAGTTGCCTGGTCTGTCTCATCTAGAAGGCCGTAATCTTCCTGCTGATTAGTTTGAAAATAGATAATAAACATTTTAGATAAAATAACCTTTTCTGAAAATCTTCAGTGTTCCTAAAAGCTAGAAAATATATTATTTTTCCATTATACATCTCTTCACTATTTTGTTTTTTTTTTTCAGCAGCCAGATTTATACTCCCCATCAAATCTTACCTAAACAGCTGTGACAATGGCCTCAGTGGTAGCCATAATTCAAAGGTCACATCATATGTGACTACACATACTATGTACACCAGTTGACACAATATTCTATTTGAGTACCTTCTGCTCTTTCAGACAGTTCCTAAAATCATTGACTGAAGTCAGATAAATATCAGTTATCAGTCTGACAAGTCTCAGGAATGCAGACTTTTATTTTCAAGTAATTACCAGACAATAAAAATATCGTTTAAAAAAATGTTGTAAACTACCAACTAAATATAAGAACAAAATCTGAAGCTTAATGGTAAAGGATAAGGAAGGTGTTTTCCTTTCAACAACCCTATGAAATTCAGCTGCTGTATGCCTTTGTTGCCTGGTGTTACACAGAAATGACTAGTTCTATCCTCAAGTTTCTCAAACATGATCTTACTGGGCTTCAGCTTCCTATTTTTTAAAATAGAGATTTCACTGCTTTTAGGAGCATAAATGGAAAGTGCTACATGATTTTTATACTAGGGATGCATTGTTTTAATACATAAGTCAGAGAAATGGTGTTTTATATTTGTCATTCAAAATTAAAACAAATGTGTATGCATTGCCTATAAGTCTCCAAAGATGAACATAGACTGTAACCAGGAGTATGATGCTAAAGAAAAACCTTTTCCTGAATAGGTTATTCAAACAATCTAGACTTCCTAAAACCAAGCCACTAAATACATGAATATCGCTTATGATGCGGTTAATCTACTTTTTATAACTGTGTTCCTCTACACATAAAATGGTGATTTTCCTACCACAAAAAATTCTAAACAATGAAAAATGTTATACTGGAAATGAAACATGCCAGTGTTTGGAAGGATGTTGTGTTTAATTCATGAAACACAAGCAGATATGCTTGACAATAAAGACACATTTTGTTGGGATGTGGTAATTACCTTTAACCTGAAAACATGGGAGGCTTCGAATTTTATCAGGGTCATTGAATTGCAAAAGGAAAAGGAAACCGAATCCCTTTGCTTATTCCAGGCAAGTTCCCTGAGAGAAAGAATGCTGTCCTGCAAAACTGTGAATGTACACCCATAGTATACAAAAGCCTGATTACCATATTTCTCATAAAATGCTTTGAGGCTTTGCACATTTTAAAGATAGAAGCCCTGCTAATGACCTACCTGTTCAGTATTCAACAGAACAGTAACAGATAGTTTCAGATAAAAGAGGATCTTAAAACAATCAGGATCTTAAAATGACTCAGAACTCTCCACAGTTCTGAGTCACACCCTAGGCAAGGGGGTGACTTCAGTCCCTATGGACAAGTTCTTGACTGTGTTGTCTTAAATCCTTTTCTGAAACTTTTAACTTTTTCCTCACACAGAATAAAGCATTTAGTTAATTGGAGACAGTTGAAAATAATGACAGCCACACCTGATGCCACTAACCATGCTTACTGCTAGGTTTTGTTAATAAAGAAAGTGAAAAGAGAAAAATTTTATTTAGAGAAAATAAAATGTAATCTCTATACTTCTCTGCCAAACTTTCTTACCCACTCTAGGGCATTTCTCTCCAGCTACCTTTTCTGGGATATTGTCCACAATTAGAATTTCTCTTCTGAAACGTGGTCTTTTTGCCTATCTGTCTTTAGTAAATTTCTTTGACTTTGGCTAGTCCTGAAGTCAGAAACAAGTCATTATGCTCTTCTTCTTCCACTCTGCATTTGTTGAAGTCTTCCTCTACACCTCACCTCAAATATTCTTCAGTCCCCATAGTAACACTAAGTTTCTGTATGTGACCACTGAATAAATTCTCCTGCTCTAAACACTAGCCCAATAAAAAGAAGCAAAGAACTGCAACATTCTTTTTGCATACCTTGATGAAAGTGGCACTTTATTCCAAAGACAGACTTGCAAGAGGCAAGCTCTGGTCCTTGTCCATAACATTAGATTAATAATTGTAAGATACTTTTTTATTTATTATTATTATTTTTCCTGTCTTCATAGATGGCATTTTCAAGCTCTGGAATGTGATCATCTATACTGTGCAACTGTTTGCAGAGTCCCTGGTAAAGTATTAGCACAGGAGAACTACTTTTTGCCCAAAATTTCTTGGGAATAGTTTGGGAGTTTTTTGGTACAAATGTCATTTTACAATATAACAGCACAAAAAATCATAAATTGTATGCATTTCTTAAATGTTCATTGTGGGGTTTATACATTTCACATTTCTTCCACAGGAACAGTATGGCTTTTTCCATGGGGAATATTAGAACATCAGTTTGTGCTTTTCAAGAAAACAAGGTCTAAAGACCAGACATAATTGCACAACGAAGAGCGGATGCCTCAGAATTTGTTTCTGTGTCACTGCTTCTATTCAGTTATAGGCACAGGCTGGTGTGTGGGGGAGAAAATGAGAACTACATGTATCTGAGCATGTATTCATGTGTTCTTTCAGGACCCAAATTTTGTCTTTGTTACTTTAAACAAAAACAAATTGTTGTTATAGTCATTGATCTCTGAATTGCTTCCACTGGGTAGACACTTTTCCTTCTGCACTCCTCCAGTCAACACCTAGCCATAGACACCTAAATATACTGTATAGGTCTCATTCCTATGAGAATGTATTCCCATTTCCTTATGCTTTATCTAAATGAGATTTCTACATTTAAATATATATATATATATATATATATATATATATTATTATTTTGTCTGTTTATTTTGTTCTTTTTACAAAATTAAAAGCATATCATATTATTGTATAATGAATATCTGGACATTTAAAGAAAAAACTTTTTCTGTTCTTACACAAAAGTGTATTAAGATAGTTTGTTTGTTTGTTTGTTTGCACAGTAGATTAGAGTAACTTCAGTTCTTTTGAACAAACATTGTTTCATCCTGACTTTTAGGTTGGTCTATTTTAACTATATTGAGTGTGATGACATCTCTCTGAAATCAGGGGCATAACTGCTGAACTGCTAATTATGCAACTGTGTTCTGTGGCATAATATCATGCCAATGAAGTCTGGATTTTTTTGTGTGAGTGTGTGTGTGTGTGTATTGTTAAAGTAACAAGCCCTCTCCTTTAACTTTCTCAAGCATAATATGTATCCACTCTCATATCTATATTTACACATTTTGCTGTTGGATATTCACTGATGGATATTGTTTAGAACATAGATGAGTGAATGATTTGTTATTTATAATTTATCTAAATCTTTTTCTTATGGCATGTCTGTGAGCAGATTGCAGTTCTTTCAGATTTATTCAATATTCAGAATCAAAATAACTACAAAAAAAAAAAAAACGTTGCTTGTTAATTTTATGGACTGAATATACATTGTTCTTACTATTCATGTGTTTGATGCCTTGATCAGCAAGGGTACGTGGTATTGTTCTTATTTGCTGGTTGGATAAACATCTAAGCAGCTCTAGTGCAAATCCTCACACATGCAAACATACACTTAGATTTCATGATGTCACAAAAGTAACTTTTGTATTCCCTGTTAACAAAAATTTGAGCAGAAAAAGTAATTTTTACTGGTTTAATTAAAAAAAATAATAATAATAAATATGACTGTCAGGAATCCACAAAAAAGACAAACAAATATTTGCAGAAAATGTTTTGCATTACCCTTCTTGATCTGATTTAAAAGCACTAAATTATTATTATTTTCTTTCTTCCTTTTTCATTACGTAGGCAATACGGTCTGCAAACCATCATTTCTTATAATGAGTCTTCTGTCTTCTCTGTTTATTGAAGAATCTAAAGCTGTTTTTTTTTCTATGCTAAATAATTACGTCCCTTTTGTGACAGTTAAAAATCAATAAAGCATAATGTTTAAAAGGAATTCAAAGCCTGATTTTTTCATAGACAAGTCAATCTATAATCTGATTGTTTTGAATATGACTGTTTTACAGGCACATGCAGCTTATTGAAAAGGAATCTGTACAATCATCCTCTATGCTTCCATTTCTCTGTGCTTCTCATGAGTAAAAATATGCATGGGTTACACCTTGTGTACATACTGAACAGAATGTACATACTACTTCCTTAAAAATGCTGGGGTTCCTGATCACCCTATTGTTCAGACAAGGAGTCTGTAAGAATGCACTACAGCTCTTGCATATTCTGATTTTCTTTATTTAAAATGAGACAGCTATCTGTTTTTGACATATCCTTACTTTATACAGCCAGGTGCTCTCTTGGATACATGAACTTGTAGTCTGAGCTACTAATGTACAGCTAGGAGGTGTTTATGTATATGCAGCACATGTATATGTTTATGTATATGCAACATTAATATAATTATTATCATAAATGGTAAAACCAGCAATATTATTACAGTAGCATCTACAAAATAATCACTTTTCATTTTTTAATTCATCACACAAGTATACACTAGCAGACAGTCACTCTCTCTGTTGAGGTTAGATGGAGGTTGAAAGAGACTATAAAGCTTTGAAGGTATTCTTGTAAAATCACTGAGAACTGTAGTATTGGGGTATTAGAGTTCCTAAGCCCCGTCTCCTTTCTTTGTACATGGAAATTTGCCAAAGAAGATAAGTTTGACTATAGATAGGAAATAAAAAGAAGGTAGGGTGGAAGGACATGTCAAAGATCACAAATTAACTATGGTCAGAGGTGTTATAATCCTTCCCATTTCTAGTCCTGTGTTCCACCCACTGGACTGTAGTACATTTGTAAATCTTTCCACATAAATCTCTGAGACAGCAGGAGGAATCCTCAAGACAACTATCCAGAAGGAATTCTATTTTTGTTTGACAGTTTTTGACAGCAAGCCAATCCCACTTCAGCTTCTCTCATGAATAAATACATAGATATAATCCTTTAAACTTAAATAACATTTTCTGTCTAAGGGTATCCAAACTCTTATCAAATTCTAGATGCTTACATAGCACAGTAGATTTAGTGACCCTTAAAGAAGTATCACTTGACTAAAGAAATTTCTCATTGCTCTTCCAGTTTACACTGAACTCAAAGTTGGGAGACCCAATTCTAAGATTCCTGGACCTTTTTACTAGAACCAGCCAGACCATCTGTCATTCTCTAGCACATAAAGTATTTTGTACTTTCAAATGGATGAGGTGCTGGTAAAGAATATTTTAACGTAATGTTAAAGTTTTATAGGAAAAACAGAAGCTAAAAACAGAAAACAGGCTACAGCAGCCATTTTTCTGGTATATATTTATAATTTTCCAACTGTCTTCCTGTTGACATAATATGACAGGTGCAATGTGGTGTCTGTATTTACCCAAACTGTCTAAATTTCTGACTTCAGTCTTCTTGGTCTATGTTTTACTGAATGATGGTCAACAACAGACCATGCTTAGTCACCTCTGTGTATAACACAAACACTTTTATTTTTTGGAACAGGTGAAAAAAGTATGTTAAAGTAACTCTGGAAATTCCAAGACATTTTTCAAATTAACTGATTTTGGAGTATGGCCAGCAAAGTAGTGAATGCATTTGTCAGGTTAACTCAATTGCTCAATCTCTACTTTGAAAGTTTAACTGATTTTCAGAGCACCACATAACATGCTCCAAGAGCCTTTGTCCTTTTAAATTGTCAGACCCTTGTGTCTTTCACCTTGTTAAATAATCAAGCATGGAACATAATACTTTTCTGGATATTTCAAAATCTCCTCCAAAATAGTTACAGTAGTTTCTAATTTGCATAGATTGGAAATTTGATATTAAAACAAAAGTTACAAAATTAGTACATTTTCCTTCTAATTGATGAATCCCTTTAGAAAACTGTTTTTATCATCTAAATTATCTAATACAGAAAAATATTAGAATAAAAGTGTGGGTGGGCTTTACAATTTTCTCCTCTAATATGTAGTTTATATGTTACCTGCATCAAAGGAAGCATAAAGAGGTATTCATTTTACCTTTACAGTCCTGCATTCTTCAGTTCAATCAATACCTAGTTTGTGTTTTCAAAAAAAAAAAACAGTATTCCTTCTAATGGATAAGTTAAGTAAATTTTTTGTATTTCCACTTACAATAATATGACTAATTGACAATCTTGTAAGTATTTGTATGTCAGGAAGCCAATAAATTAAGAATGTTTAAGGCCAGAAGAGATATTGTTTCACTTACAGTGATATCTTCCCTAGGATCTCATTTCATTAGGTTTCAGTGGTGACTTGTTTGTCTATGTGAAAAGTATTTCTGCATTTAACAACAACAACAACAAAATCAAATACTTTTGGAAAAATCTTAATTTTCTAACCAGCTTTTACAATAATAACAAAGCCTAAAGATGGTTCCAGAAACCACTAAAAATCAGAGTAGCAATAAGTGTTCTTACAGAATTAAATATGTTATAAAAACTTTACAGTTTGGATTTAGCTTTTTGACTAAATTTGTCTAAGAATGGGAGATGTCCACCAAGCCTCCTTTCCAATTGCTTAGTTGCATTTCACAGTTTTTGAGCCAAAGCCTCTAGAATATTCTGAGACTGGATTTCTAGAAATTAGAAATAAAACATGTTTTATTAAGCGGGTATAGAACAGAAGCAAGATTTCAAAATTAATATGAGTAGTTAACTGTAGATGGGATAGAATCCCAAATAAATGCATGTTATCTTCACTGATTTCACACAGATCTTGAATACCTGCCTTAAAAGACAAATTTTTGTATATTTTCCACAGGAATGTCATAAGTATGGCTCTTACCTCAAAATAGTCCTTTTAGCTGTTTGAGGTTCTTTACAGGTTCAAGTCTGATAAATTCAGCATTTTAGTTATTCCCAAGGGGATTAGTTAGGAGGAAGTATAAGTAGTTTTCTGTGCTTCTTAATCCAGATTCCCTCCTAACTCATACATGGGTTTCTGCAGGGAATTATAACTTTCTGATTCATCTTGTATGGCTTCTTCCATAGGCAATAGTACAGTGCTGTGTGTGTCTCTGTCTATGGCATAAATTAATAGGACAATAGAGGATTTACACCTTCAGTCTGGGATCTTGAATACCTGCCTTAAAAGACAAGCATTCTTTTCATGGTAGAGAATAATACTCTGTAGAAAACTGACCTTTATTATTAGCTTCTTGCACTATGTATGCTTAATGATGCCTCCACATATGAAAACTGCAGAAAGGTAGAAATTAAAAAGGGAAAATTTCTTGGTCCTACTACTCTACTCTTTCAAATATGTAAGTGACCAGTTTCAGTTCCACCACTAAAATAGTAATTCCTTGTATATGAAAAGAAAATGAGATCCTCTAGGTTTGGATTTCTTGTTAGTAAATGGACAAAGACCGTGCACAATCCTATGTCTGCAAAGGTCATGAGCTATTCAGGGGAAAGCGAAGTTTCATGTCAGGTCTGGTGCAGTCAAAATTTTTGTTCCCCTACGTATTCTTTCATAGAGGCATCCTATGTTCTCCTTTTTCCCATTCAGTTAAGGTTTAGCCTTTCATTTCTCGACTTTAACAGCAGTTGATCATGTAAAAATAAAGAAAGAAAATCTATGAACTGTCTGATTTGAAAAATGGTCCCCAATAGATGTTACTTAAGGGAGAAATTAAAAAGAACAACATCAAAACTTAATGCAGAAAATTCCTGCTGAGCTAAGAATTCTGTGAGTACTTACATACTCTCAGATATGCTGAGGATGGGCCAAAGACTATCTCAATGTAATACCACCACTGTTTAATCCCTTCTATGTGTTAAAGTGAATGGCTCTTCTCCTAATTTTGAAACTCTTCCCAATGTAATTATTTTAACAAAAATGACGATTCAGCCTTTGGAATTTCTTCAGCAAATCCTTTTCTGATATTATTTATTATTGCACTCATTGCAGCATATAATCTCCATGACAAGTGTATCCTGATAATGTAATTAGATACCACTAAGCAATTGTGTTTATGTGACTGCTTTTTCAAGATCTCGTTGCAATTATAATACAACTCCCAGAAGACTTTTAGTAGCAAGATGATGTTATTCCTTCACATATTTCTATCTCTATTTGCAATTCATTTTCCCAAATTTCAGCTACTGAGTTACCTATATATATATATATATATATATATATATATATATATTTTCTTAGCAGATGTGTGCCTTGGTATAAATTTGAGAAAATTTAGGCAGATTAGTTCAGTTCTACCTCAGACTGAAATAGGGGAAAAGCCTGTTTTCCTTGTGTTTAGAAATGACCTGATAATTATTTCTCACAATATGAAGAGCATACCAAACATTGGAGCAAGAACCAAAGTTTTGCTGGAGATGTGTTTTATGCAAAGCATACTCTTTTGTCTCTCCTGAGAAAATAAACTCACTCTTGGCAGGGCTACAAGCCCTTGTAAAACTCACAAGTCACATGTTATTAGATAATTATTTAGAGATTTCCTTAAAAGCTATGGATGTAATATGTACAATTCTGTATGAAACTTTGCAAGTACTTTTATCTAAACCTCTGTATGAAGGGACAGTTCCAAGGGTCACTTTTACTGAGATGTATTTTCTACTTACTTAGGTTGAAAAGAGCCCGTAAACCTAAGACTCCTGCTCCCAAGGGATGCTTTGTAACTACTAAACCTTGATATAAAACTTGCTATGCTTTCAACTTCCACAGTGTTTAAAATAAAATATATAAATAATAATAGTAGTAATAATAATAATAATAATAATAATAATAATAATAATAAAAGAACAACTATGTTCTGTTTCCTTAAAGAAAAATATAATGATTGGCAACTCTCAAAAAGCAGAAATTTCTGCCTCCCTGACTCTTCAGTTGACCCCAGTTTTAGACTTTAGCAGCTTCCTGTTGACTCTGCTGACTACTTCAAACCCCACCATTTAGTAAATTGCCATCTCAAAAGTATTTTCAATACATTTGGTGCACTGATTGAAATTGTAGATTGTGTACCTGAGGCTCATAACCCAGAGAGTCAGAATACCCCTCAGTACTGCTAACCTAACCTAAAGTAGTGGCAAGTCTGTGATGATGCTTGAACTTGCATTTGGAAGTCTCCATCATTTTCCATGGTAAGTACAGAGTCAGTCTTTTATACCCTCTAAACCACAAATGTCTCTTTTCTGAGAATTTGTCTTATCCTCATTTTTCTTTCATCTGTAGAGCTGAATAAATGCAAAAGGACTGTTACTGAGGCCCAGATAAAGCAGCTGTAGAGTTCTTGTCTTGGAGAGGCACTGTTTCACATAGAGTCCAAAATTTAGGGTTATTTGGGACACAGTAATTTTGGGATCCAAAACTGAAAATGTCTGTTAAGATGTGCCAAAGGAAAATGGAATGTTTAAAAATGCATGTGTTATGAACATTTCTAAGTGAAAAAATAATAGTAAAACATCTATCTGTAAAAGACCAAGAAGATGAGAGGTATGTAACCTGTAAAAATGATTTCCTAGCTCTCTTTATGGACTAGGATTCCCAGATTTTGTTGTATTAAACCATCAAAAAGGCATATCATCCTCAGTCTGGAATATTGTTTTGTTTATAATAAAAAAGATGATAAAATCCAGAAAGAAAGAAAAAAAAAAAAAAAAAAAAGGTGGGGGGGGGGCAGAATTAACCAGATCAAAATCAAAAACTTATCTGGAAAGTCATATATCAGCAAAGATTATGGGAATCTGTGAATGTGAATATTAATGCCTAAATAGCAGCTGACCACTTAACACTTGCAGAGCTATTCTGGAAATCAAAAATTGCATAAAACAAGTCAAAAGGGGAGTCAAAAAGCTTAAAACTATTAAATAACAAATAGTTCAATATCTATAGAAATGTTAAGAATTTCACTGTCGAGAAGCTTTACATCCAAAATTGCTTCTGGTATTCAACAGTGAAAAATACTCTTCTGTAAGAAAGCTAGGTAAGAAAAAGTGTTCCTAAGAAAAGTGGGATTATTAGACTAATTTTATAATCAAATGGTTTCAAAATGACAATGACAGAAGATATTAGCAGTCCATGACAGCTGCTTGGTCTGCCAGCATTGCTGCCTAATCCCATATCGTTATGGTATTTAATGAGAACATTGTAATTTAATGAGAAGCAGGAGGGTCTTCCCCAGGAAACTCCATCAGAGAATACATACAATAATAAAATTTTGAAATCATAGCATTAACTAATAGCATAGAAAGGATTTGGTACTCTTTAAAAGAAGCTACTACTCCAGAATAGATTCAGCAGTCATTGCACATGTCTGGGAAACTCAGAAAGATAAAGTGCTATTAGAAATATGCCTTGTGTTGTTATTTCTCTAAATCTACACATAACCCATTGTGGAAATCTATCTATCTATCTATATATATATAAATAAAAAATCTGCCTGAATGACTCCCATGTAAATGGATCTGAGAACATAGTATTACTTTTCCTGCCTACATCATATGCTTTACTGTTTTCAGCTACCTACTTGCATTTTTTTAAACGTGGAAAGTGTTTCCTATAGTAATTCCAGCTTTTCTCAGTTCAGTACTAAAATACTTATAGGTACTAGCAAATCTTTTCTGGGTCCAATTATATGCTTAAGATAACAAAACATTAAGCAGGAGATTAATCACAAAATATATTCTCTGCTTTATCCTTTGACATAACTGCTTCATGTTTAACAACTGACATTGGTGATTATGTGTGCTGGTAATTCAGATCTTAATGGAGCTCCCTGCCAAGACACCCACAGGAGCTGGCACAAGGCCTAAGCTGTGGATGGATCAGAAATGGCGTGTATATGGAATCAAGTAATTCTTGTAGTGGGGATGACAGCTGCTTAGCGTTAGCTGAAGGTATGAAGAAGTAAGGACTACTTTGCTTGCCCTGACCTTCTTATGGCAAAACATATACCTGGCAGAAAAGTGTATCATACCACTGAAGCAAATTAAATTGTGCCTGTTTATGCCCTGGTTATAATTTGGCCTTTACTTTCAATCTCACTAATAGACTAAAGCATTTGAGAGCCAGTTATTTCTAACCAGATATATGTTTTGCTACTGTCTCACTAATGTAGACTTTGAATTTCTGCCAAAATGGCTATACCAAATTTAATTGAATAAATATTAGAATGAATTTGAGTTTGAATCATAAATTCACCTCCAAGGAAGCATCTTCCAGTATCAGCTTTCATTTACAGGTCAGGTGATTTTTTTTCTCACAAGGAGACAAGGAGCCACTCATTCTCCTCGAATCCTTACTGATAGGCAGAAATTATCTCTCTGGTTGGCTTCTATTTCTTTTTCTCAGTTCATGAAAAGCTGTTGTCTCTACAGGCATATTTACTGCTGCTCTTGCAGATATATGAACTATCCCAAGCACAACCTGACCACAGATGGTATAAAGCTCACTTTAATCAATCTCTTGCTGTGTTCCTGGAATCAGAACTGGCCTGGCCCCAACTTCATAAGCTTGTTATGTCAATGCCCAGACTGTACAAAACATCAGTTGCATGGGGCACTAATCTGTTTATTTTTTGTACAATGAGCTATGGACTGTTTTAGCAATGCAGCTTTCACATGAGAAAATGTTTGTTTGCTGTTCACTGATACTTTGCTGTTTCAAGGGCCACTAATCATTCTAGCCTGAGGGATTCCAGAGTGTTAGTACTTCTCATTTCCTAGCAGGTAAGCAGATGATATAGAAAGCTTAGATCTTTCAAAAGCCTTTTTATGTCCATTTTGTGGAAATCCTTTGCTTAAAGATTTGCTTAAAGATAACTATTAAAGCAGTGGGGATTGGCCTGAAAACAACCTACATAAGACTGTAGTCTGGAGAGATATATGAATCAGCTTTGAGAATAGCCCTGCTGAGACTGGCAACCATCTACAGCTGACTTCTTTTGGCCTCTCATGAGGGATATGTAAGGTCAGTGCCTGCCATTGTCTGTCACTCAGCAGCAGGTGAGCAAAAGACCTGACTGTTAGAGAAAATACTTTGGGTGAGCCAGAAGAGTAGCTCCCTTATGGGTCCTTTCTGACCTGGCTGTGTACATTATTGGTAAAAAAAAAAAAAAAAAAAAAAAAGAGGCAACTGAACTACTATCAGAATTTCGTTGACATGGGGCAACGAAATGCTGAGCAGCAGCTCAGCATTTGGTTTAGAAACACTTCTGCTGGTAGACTCTGGCCTGGAGGAGAGAACCACATTCACATTCAAAGTGTTCTAGAGAAGTTCTTTCCATCTGAAAATCTAATAGGGTTAGATCTTTAGACTCATTTCTCTCTTCACAGAGAAAAAAAAAAAAAAAAAAAAAAAAAATAAAAGTAGAGATGGAAAACTTCTGTTTCTTCCATTTTAATGTTCAGCTAGATTCAAACCTGAACCTTAAAAATAGTTGCAGTGAGATCATTATTTCCAAACTGAAAATAAGGACATAACACCAGGGTCTGCAATGTGTGAGATGAAAAATACATTTTCAGTGCACTGATTTTATTTTTTTAAACAGTTGATTTATTTTTTTTCCCAAGGTCTGGAAATAAAAGAAAATTGTGGCAAAAATAGGGTAGTGAATAGAGATGGAATGAGACAATCAAATGTGATACTTAAATAAATGCACCACATTCTTCTAGAAGTTGTCTTATGCCTGTAGAGCTTACTACATGGATGATATTTCCTGAGCAACCTGCTCTAGATGGCTCTGCTTGAGCAGAGGAGTTGGGTCAGTGGACCTCCAGAGGTCCCTTCCAACCTAATCATGTGATTCTGTGATGCTGTGATATCCATCTCTGTAGCTGTGTTCTTGGAAAGACAGAATTTTTTATGTAAGTGATACAATCATGGAATTATTTAGATTGGAAAAGATCCATAAGATCAAGTCCAAGTATCACCTAACACTACCAAGTCCACCACTAAACCATGTCTCTAAGCAATACATCCACACATCTCTTAAGTACTTCCAGGGATGGCAACTCTACCATTTCCCTGCGTAGCTTGTTCCAGTGCCTAATCACCTTCTCTATGAAAAAGTTCTTCCTGACATTGTATCTGCCTAACCACCATCTCTGCAAAGAAATTCTTTCTGATATCCAATCTAAACCTCCCCTTGTCCAACTTGAGACTGTTTCTTTGTGTGCTAATAATTGTCATCTGAGAAAAAAGATTGACACCCTCCCCTTTACAACCCCTTTCCAGGTAGTTGTAAACATCAAAAAAGTCTCCCTTCAGATTTTTTTTCCTAAGACTATAGAACTCCAGTTCCTTTAAGTTTTCCTCATATAATCTTGTTTTCTAGTCACCAGGTTCATTGCTCTTCTCTGAATGTATTCCAACAACTTAATATCCTTCTTATAGCGAGGGACCCAAAACTGAACACAGTATTCAAGGTGTTGTCTCACCAGTGCTGAGTACACAGGGACAATCACTTCCCTCATCTTGCTGGCCACACTTTTTCTGATACAAGCCATTGGCCTTCTTGGCCACCTAAACACTCTTCTGGCTCATGTTCAGCTGGCTGTCAACCTGCAACCTCAGGTCCTTTTTTGCCTGGCGACATTCCAGATGCTTTTCCCTATATCAGTACTACTGCATGGGATATGATACGCTGAAAGAGAAAATCAAATTTCACAAAGGTTATAAAAATCATTCAAACCCCTCAAGTAAATCACACTATTACAAATTTTAAGAATCTAGAATCAGGTAAAAAACAGGAATAGTGGCCTGCTTAATTACTTAAAAAAAAAAAAACAAAAAAACAAACAAAAAAAAAAAAAACACCTCAGAATATATGTTAACTGATTGTCTAATGAGGTATATTCAATCCTTATAATTACTGTAGAATCTGAAAATTTTTTAACGTTTTCTATTAGTTTCTTATTCAAATCAAATAAATCCCATTATGTTTCAATGAGACTGATTTTGAAGATCCAGTCATGTAGGAATAAAAACGTTTTTAAGGCCTGGAAAAATGGTGTCTAAATATAAAATCTTTTACTGATAAAAAATATGTCATTTGCACACAAGTCCTACTGAACAGGACAATGACTCAAAAAGATGGAGGATAGAGCTCTGTCAGGATAATATCCTGTTCATCACCACTCTCACAAAGTCAATTCAACCCAGTTTTCTTGAACAGAATTTCTTGAGATCAATTCTGCAAAATGCTCAGTCCTCATAACATCACTAAAATTAAATTCCTCTCTTGAAATAAATTTATTAATTTATTTTTTTAATTTCTCTATCTGTCTAATATGGCTGATAGGATTAAAGAATTTTTCTAAGGTACTTAAGCCATCTTTGGGTACAAAGTAGTTTGAAATGAAATCCTTCATAGTGCACATTAATCTTAAAAAGTTATTTCAGAGCCTGTGTAAGGTAGAGTAGTTGCGGAAGGACAATACTACTTAATTCTTCTGTTTTCAATATTAAGAGTAATTGTGAAGTTCAAATGAGAGTAGCTTCTAAATGACCACATTTTTTCCACTGTGTTCTGAAGTTCTCTTGAATGCACTTCAAATGTTGCCTTAGAGCATCCTCAACTTCTTCTTTTCCCAGAGTAATATAAAAATAAACTATTATAGGCAAAAACAAACCTATATATTTTTCATGAAAGCCAAACTGACCTAATCTGTTGTGTACAGAAAATGTGATTCTGGTACAATAAAAGGTAAATTTGTACAAGACAATAGATTTACTTTAAAGTAGAAGATTGCCAGTGTTTAATCAGGTCAGTAATGGCTTTGCCTAACTGAGTTCTAACAGACTCCAAGGATGGAGATCCCATAATCTGTTCCAACACTGCATTACTCCTTAGTGGATGTTTTTCATGATCTCCAACCTCAGCATTCCAAGCCTCAGCCTTTGGCAGGCCAATCAGGCTGTTTGGTCCCTGGAAAAATAATGGAAAGAGCCTTTTTGGTACACATTCCTGGGCACACAAAGAGAATAAAGTGACTGGAAACAGTCATTGTAGACTTACCAAAGATAAATCATGCCTGACCAACTTGGTTGTCTTCCATGATAAAAATATATGAGGATGAAGTGAGAACAGTGAATATCATTTATTTTGACATTAGCAAGGCTTTTAATACTGTCTTCCACAATATTATTGAATCCAAATTAGGACATTACAGTCTGGATGGGTGCACAGTGAATGGGTAAAAAGATGATTGTGTGATCAGGTTTAAAAGGCAGTGGTTAATGGATTATGCCCTACCTGAAGGCTAGTAAAAAGTAGAGAATTGTAGGGATCTACTCTGTGACTTGTCATGGTCAAAACCATTATCTCAAGGAGATGACTAAATGCAGTCTCCTCAGATTTTCAGATCACATTAAAATGGAGGGAACATCTGAAATAGTTGAGAACAGGGCTGCCATACAAAGTGACCTAGACAGGCAGGAGGAATGGACCAATAGGAACCCTATGAAATTCCAGAGGAGCAAATGCCAAATCCTGTATCTTGGAAGAAAGAATCACTGGCAACAATACAGGCTGGGTTGAATCAGGCTGAGAAGCAGTTCTGATGAAAAGGGACAGTGGGGATTCATAGACAGCAGGATGAGCATGAGTCAGTAGTGAGTATACTCTCAACCCCCAGTATAAAAAGATTTTGAAATGCTGAAGCAAATTCAGAAGTCAGGAACTGTGACACGTGGGGTTGAAGCATTTGCCCTGTGATGAAAGGCAGAGGGAGCTGGATTTGTTCACCCTGGAGAAGGAAAGGCTTCAGAAAGCATAATAACAGCCTACAAGTATCAACAGGGAAATCAAGAAGGTGTTGTTAGGCTCTTCACAATGGTCCATGGTAGGCTGATAAGATACAACTCATATAGTTCAAGCAAGAGAGGCTCAGACTGGATATAAGGAGAAACTTTTATGAAATGGGGCAATCAAGCAATGAACAGGTTGCCCAGGAAGGCTGTGCAGTTTCCATTCTGGAAGGTTTTTCAGAATAGACCTGGACTTGTGCAAGCCATTTCACATTGTCGATCATGACATCCCTGTGTCCAAATTGGAGAGACATGGATTTGACAGATGGGCCACTCGGTGGATTAAGAATTGGCTGGATGGTGGCACTAATGCAGGTGCAGTCAACAGCTTGATGTCCAAGTGGAGACCAGTGATGAGTTCCTCAAGGGTGTGTACTAGGACCTTTACTATTGAACATCTTTGTCAGTGCCATGGAAAGTGGGATTGAGTGCACCCTCTGCAATTTTGCTGATGAAACTAAGCTGAGTGGTGCAGTTGAAACACTGGAGGGAAGGGATGGCATCCAAAGGGACCTTGACAAACTAGAAAAGTTGGCCCGCATAATAATGTGTTTCAGCAAAGCCAGATGCAAGGTCCTGCACCTGGGTCAGAGCAATCCCAAGCAAAAATACAGGATGCACAGTGAGAGGATAGAAAGTAACCCTGAAGAAAAGGACTTAGGGGTTGGTGGTTGAAAAACTGGACATGAGTTGGCAATGTGCACTTGCAGCCCAGAAAGCCAACCATATCCTGGGCTGCAACAAAAGAAGAGCAGCTAGCAAGTTGAAGGGGTGATTCTCCCCATCCACTCCATTCTTGTGAGACCCCACTTGGACTACTGCATTCAGCTCTAGGGCCTGCAGCATAAGAAAGACGTGAACCTATAAGAGAGGGTTCAGAGGAGGGCCATGAAGATGATCAGAGGGCTGGAGCACCTCTCCTATGAAGACAGGCTTAGAGAGTTGGGGTTGTTCAGCCCAGAGAAGAGAAGGCTCCAGGGAGGTGGAGTGGTCTTCCATAAAGGGGGCCTACAAGAAAGTTGGGGAGTGTAGTGATAGGACAAGGGGAGATGGTTTTATACTGAAAGTTTATAAGTTTAGATTAGGTATAACACAGACATTCTTTACTCTGAGAGTGGTAAGGCACTGTCAAAGGTTACCCAGAGAAGCTGTGGATGCCCCATCCCTGAAAATGTTCAAGGCCAGGTTGGATGGGGCTTTGTGCAACCTGGTCTAGTGGGATGTGTTCTTGCCCATGACAGAGGGATTGAAATTAGATGATCTTTAAGGTCCTTTCCAACCTCAACCATTCTATGATTATATGATTCTAAGCCGTGAACACACTGCTCTGACCTCACAGATACTTTGAATAGAAGGTTGGAATAGAGACTCCTTGAGAACCCTCCCAACCTAAGCTACCTTATTGCTGCCTACTGGATCATCTTCTGAGAAAACTTCTACTACCTTTCAAGTATTTTATTGCCCTTAGTCTTCTCTCTGATAGTTCAGTCTCCCTCAGACCCTTCATACAGGCTGTGTGCTCTGAACATTCTGGTAGATGTTCTTCAGTGTGTCAGGAATACTGGTTTCCTTTTGAAATAGAGACAGTAAACCATATTTGATTCCCATTGAACTTATATGAAATCTATGTAATTGCATTTCATCTGTCCACCTTTCTCACAGACACTTTAGCCATCCCCACAGATAGGTTCAAGAATAAATTTACATATATAAGTAATCTATTAAAAATAGTGAGATGACTCAGATGCTTTGGAAGTACAGATGTGCAATTTTTCCCCAGGCCCAAGTTGAAAGATAAAGCAAATTACAATACACCTTGAATACAAAATGTCCAGAGAACCAAAAAAGTGAGACGTGAAAATGAAAACTAAAACAAGAAGCTGGAATTCTATCTCTATTCAAATTGATGGCAAAATTTCACTGATTTCAGTGCAGACAAGATTTCATCTGCTATTTCTAAAATAATCATTCTCAGATATCACCTTTAAAATTGCAAGCCTATATTTTTTGAATAATAAATTATGCTTGATTGTATCCACTTCTGATTTTGCTGTTTGATAAGCATTATTACACATCACTGTAATAATCTTTCATGATTTTCTGCTCACAAAAGAAGAGAAACTACAGACTGTCTTCGCTGGAAAATAGTGTACAGAACATGTTCATAACCTCATCCGATAAGACATTTCTATGCTAGTGAATCACAAGAGCTCTCAGTGCATCTCTATTTCCCAGGTTATTCCTTTTCTCCAGAGCAGTACTGTATTTCAGGTATTGACATTAACACCTAGGAAGAAACATATCAGGGCTTATTGATGTCAGATGTGACACATGGATGTGGTGTGTATTACAAAGTAATTTCTCTTTAAAAAGACCGCAGAATCATTTCTGGTGCATGTAGAAAAAGTTACAACTTCAAAAACACTCTTTTCATTTTCAAGGAATAGGCAGAGTAATATCTTAGTGCTGTCATAAAAATGAGTTTGTGCTCTAACTTTAGTGACCCAATAACTTGCAATACCAATATAATTCATCACACTGTCAGAAAGAAAGAACCAAGGAGGAGGTAAATAAAATATCATATTGCATTGTAGAGTTAGTATTTGCAGTTTCTAAGGGAGCAGGGTTCCAGATGATTGGTGCCTTAACATCAGATCATTAGAAATAATTCAGTTAATAACTGTCATTTAAAAAAAAAAAAAAAAAAAAAAGTTTATTTGTTTTAGTGTTGTTTTGGTTTCTCTCCACATATTTCAATAATTTCAGTTTTGTCTCTGGGTGAATTCTGAGAATACTAGTTATCATTTTTGACTAATATCTTAAAATTATTATCTCTTTACACTCGACTTTGCTAAGATGTAATTTTTGAGCTGATATAATATAATCGATCATGTTTCCTTTGTCCCTAAGCAATTTAGAGAAATGCAGTAGACTTAATCTGTTCTTCACTAAAATAATAATAACAATAATGATGATGATGCAGTGTCACAGGGGATATTCATTAAGCTGTAGAAAATGGGAACTAGTAGAGAAACTATGTGAGAAGTAAGAAACTAAGAAACTAACCAATGAAATATGAAAAGAACAGAAATGAGATTTATCTTTCTAGAAGAAAGTTACTGGTGGAATTCTAAAAAGTTAGTCTTGGGACTGATGTTATTTAAATATTTCATTAGGGACTTGGCACAAGTTTCAATGTGATAAGGAAAGTTGGTAATGATACAGAATCAGAAAGTGTCTTTAATACAGAATATCATATGGGTATGACTGAATGATTCTGAGGTCTGGAATAAAACATAAATGGTAAAAAAATCAAAATGAAAGGCCAAGTATTTCAGGCTAGATCCAAAAGTAACCTTAAGGTAGAGCCTAAACTGTTTACCTTCTATTTTAGTCATATTAAAGCAGACAATATTCTAAACATAAATCCTACATCTCCTATCTGGTCAATGGGTAGTGGGAAGTAGGTGCCTTTGAAGTTTTCATGAATGAGATCATATCTGCTTAATTTAGGTGCTTAACCTTGCACAAATAGATCATTTCTTCTGAGATAAATCTTAATACTTCATTAAATACCTAAAATGAAGGTATTAGTTAGTTACCCTAAGCTAAATGAACTGGATTAATCCCTAGAAGCATATGGGTTTGATATGTGAGACCTACCAGACTGGAACCTGAAACACAGAATTAAAAGCTTTCTTTCCTCACAGTGTACATGATGTATTTGGCAATCCAGAAGCAACATTTTTGAGTTAGGAGGCTTCTTAAACTATTCAATACCAAATGCTAGGAAGCATAGCTAGGAAGGGAAGCATGTCAAAAACATCTTCCTTTATGTAGCTTTAGCAGTTGACACAGGATCCAGAATTCTTCTTGGATTTCCTTTTCATATTTACACACTGAAGGAAGAGAAGGCATCATAAAGAAATGTAAGAGTTTAGGAGTAAAACATTTTCTCCAGCTAATTGAAGACAGGCCAGGATGGACTCAGATATAATATAAGCTCTGAATATTTTTAGAGAAACTGACAATCCTGATGTGGGTTCTTTTAAATACACAGCTTGCCTATAGGAACTTGTATAAGCCAGGAAATTTTTTTCTTACATCAGACTCCTATTTCTCTACTCACAGGCTTGGGTAGAACTTTATCAAGTCTGGAAGTGACAGATAAAACTGCACACTGTACTTGTAATTTCCTTATTTTTAAGTTGCAATTGAGACTCGGTCTCACCAACTTTTTTTATCTTTTTCCTGTCCTTGCCTTTTAAAAGAAAAATGACTGGATTTCTGCAGAAGCAATAACTACCAACATAGCCTAGGCTAGCTTGTATCTCTTTTTCCACAAAAAGCCTATTTAATGCTTTCACTCATGTTTCCTGAACGCTACTAAGTGAGTCTTTCCTGTGTAAGATTCTATACAATTAAAGAGAAAAAAAAAAAAAAAAAAAAAAAAGTAAAAACCACAGCATTTTAGTTGGTAACATCTTGTTTATTCACCCTCACTGATTATTTTTTGTGTGCTTTGTTTTTTATTGCTTTGTGGATTTAAAAGGTTTATTGATGGTGTTAGTACTGAAATATGGGACAAGGGTATTTTTAGTGCCTTAGTTTTTCTTAGGATGGAAACAGCTTTTGTAAGGACTTCAGTAAGGACTGCCCAGTCCTTACAAATGAACGATAATAACATTTCTCATTTGATTGCTTGTTTTTTAGATAAGTATTGAGATGTTCATGGATTTATGAATCAAAAATCTGTAAAAATTAAATGTAACCATGTAGTGCAAAAGCTTTCAAGATGTTTACAAGTGTATCCCAGGATACACTTGTGCTTTAGTGTATGGTACTGCACTTTTCCAGGTATGTGGCGCCCTTGGCTAAAAAGACCCTCCACCTTCCAGAACCTGGGTGACTAATCTGGCATAGTTCTACAGACATGTCTGTTCTTTTTGAGCTAGTTGTGGAATCTACATGGAAAGGTGAAGAACAGACTGATTTGTAGTTTAGAAGCTGTCAAGTACTTCTGTGTGCCTAAATTTCTCACCAGGTTTAGTCTTTTGTCTGTGCTTCAGAGAAGTTTGTTACTTGCTTTTGTGACTTAAACTGTGGTTAGTCCAACCATTAATAGAAAGATACTACCTAGTGAGAATTAATTAACTTAGAATTATTTAATAATTATTTAGTTTCCAAAGTATTCATAAGCTCCATTAACTATTGCATCACCGAAGAGAAAGACTTAGAGGACATAAACAGCAAATTTTCATGAGCCACTCTCAAACTATAACCTTAAAACTTAACATAGGAAAAAAACAAGAAGACAAAGTACAAATGAGACCAAATTTTTCATTGTTTCCATTCTGTAAAGAAGAGCTATTTTTCGTTAGAGGTCTCTACATGACGTACTAGTTGCATTGAGACATTTTTTTTAGTAGAATTTTGAAGCCACCATAGTTCTGCCAGTTCTACACTGAAGCTTTCCAGTATTAGACACATTTTGAGGCTTTAAATATCCATTAAAATGATCTGCTTCCTCACACAGCAAAGTTTGAAAGGTATTTAAAAACCTGCTGCCAGCTTGAATTAATGACTAATCCAATAATGTTCATGCAATGCAAGGGCAATTAAAATTATTTTTAACATTTAAAAATTTGCATTAAAAAAACTATCCACATTTTTACACTTTCTTTCCAGCCCTTCTTTCCCCTGCAGATAAACTATATTCTGAAGCTCACTTTTTTTTTTTTTTTTTATTTTTTTTTATTTTTTCCTCCTGGGAAATGATTGTGTATTACCTTTTAAGGCTCTAAACCAGCACTGTAATGAAACAGTGAAATGGCTAGCTCATTCCAATAAAAATACAGTGGTAGAATCAGACTGTAAAGTTGTTAACTATTCCTTCCTTACTTCACATAATATTACATCTGTGAACATATGAACACATCTATGAATGCACATTTTTAAAACCTGCAAAATCTAAATTTAAACTGCATATATTTAAAATAAAATTTCCAGTTTATATAAAGTCTGAAACTATTTTCTAGAGAGATAGATTAGATATGCTAGATTAAGAGTGAATTCGCTGTTTTTATGAACTTTTATTACAATCCAAAAGTTGTACTAGGAAAAATAAGAATAGAAACAATGGGTGTCACAGAAATGTTCTCAAACTACAGCATGCAATGAGCAACAACAGATGTTTAATTTTTCCTTTAAGACAGAAGTACATTCATTCCTATTGTGATGACATGTTAGAGGGATGTTGTTAGGTAAGAACTCCTTTTAAAGTACTTTAGAGTGTCATCATAATTACCTCTTCTATATATAAAAAGAGTAGATATTCATCATATGATGCCCTTTAACTCATTTATTAATTGGAGCTTGTCTTTTAGGAAGACATTCAGTTTTCAAATCAGTGTGATTAAAAAAAATCTACCACAGTTTTTGTCAAACTCAGTGGTTAATTGACTTCATGAACTGTATATTTTGAATTATGAGACAAGAAACAATTTCCAGATCTTCTGAACCAACTCCAGATTATTTTCCTACTTTCAGATTAGGTATTTCATATAAAGTGTGAAGAAATTATATTAAATGATCATCTGTGAACTATTTCAAAAATTATTTCTAATAGCATTTAAAATTAAATTTTAATCTCTCATATCTTTCTATAAATATCATAAAATTGTGTATTTCTCTGAATGGATTTAACTTTTGTATAATATCCAAAAACACATAGACAGCTTTGAAAATATTTACTTTTTTTTTTTTTTTTTAAGTAAAATCACCAAAATATGTAGCATTCATCTTCAAGAACACTGCCTCCTTAAAAAAAAAAAAAAAAAAAAAAAAAGCCTAAATATGCCAAAAATGGTGAACTCTGCTTTTCTATAGATGTTTCCAAAGGTATATTTATCCCAACTATCTTAATTCTTTGGGGCTGTCTATTAAAATTCTGCAATGTTGTTTCATCCTTTCCATTCAGCACACCATATACTTCACAGCAAAATATATGTTCGGTCTTTTCCTACAGTACTTGGCACCACTAGTTTCATCCATCCTGCAGGTCTGAATGAATTATGTTTTTCATTTAAGTGAGAGTATTCCTTTCAGTAAGTCTTCCTGAAAAATAGGGATAAACTGTGAAATAGGCACGGCTACATTGTCAGCCCCCTGTAGCCTTGCTGAGAGAAAATTGGAGAAGATGTCACCCTTCTAAATACACACAGTTTACCTTTAAATTTTCACATGCTAGTACTAATTTTCACCTACATCATTGAAGTTCATCTGTTGGTGCTAGTGTGGTGGAGATAAAATTAAGAACCTGCTTTCAGTTCTCTCCATATAAACTGAAATCTATAGACATTGTTAACTAGTGAATTTTTCACTGATACTGCAAAGATAAGCTTTGTTAAATTTCACACAGATAGAAATTTGTAAGTGACTTATATGGTTATTCAGATCTAACCTAGATTACAAGTAGAATCCGTAACAAAGATCATCTATTTAGGATAAAGTGTGCTATCAATATATTGAAGATTATTACATATGCTTCCTTAAAAATGATTATAAAGGACAAATTAACAATTTTTCACTTAAAAATCAAATCAGAGGAGAATTTGATACTGTAGTTATGACAATTTATGTTATATTTTATAAAACAGTTTATCATCCCTGTTTGCATTAAATGCACCAAATTATGTATTATTAAACTAATCACAGTTGGAAACATCTGATGTTATTTATGCTATTTATTTTGTTTATTTTCAGAAATGTTATATATTATAATAGCTAAGACATTAAAAAAGAGCCATAGACAGGATGTAGCAGAATAGTGAAAGATCTTGCCATCAGTTTGAAACAGGGTTAATGTGCAGTTCACTAAATTCTCATTTTCTATTTCAGTATAACTTTTTTGATTTTTTTTTTTTCTGAATAAGAATGTGAACCAATCTTTTCAAAATTCCTATCAAATGTAAATGCTAAAAGCTTCTTGGTCTTAGAATTTCTGAATTTGAATGTTTTTGTGGTGCCTAAGAGGACTTGTCAGATCATGTAACTCTTGTCATAGACATAGTAGGAAAATTCATTTCTCATAGGATGTAACATTTGCTAGGTCACATTCTTCATGTCCATAAATGTTCTCTATCTGGCAATTCAATGCAGTTGCTCTCTCTCCACTGCTCTGCATTTACCTTACATGCACTGTTTTCCATGGCAACATGGACTATTGCTTTTTGTCATTGCTTTGTGTGGTAATTTGATGGCTGGATCTAAGCATGCTCAGCTGTATATCCTCACTTCAGGTCACTGGTTACTTTGCTATAGAGGGCTGCCCACTGTTTTTGGCATTATCGTAACTATGGCAGAGTCTGTCATTTCTCTGGTGAGGTCTAGATAACTTCAGGGGATAAAAGTGTTTTTCTAGATCATCAGAATTTGCTTTGTTACCTGCAAAGATGGACTGCTGGATCCCAAACTAGCAGGTAAAGATCATTTTCTGTTTGTTTGCCCTTGACATCAGATTCTTGGATGTCTTTCCAGGGGATTAGGCATACCTACTGATATCCATTATGTTTTCAGATTCCCTGATGCCATTGAGTCACTTGAATTATACTGCAATGTGTTGTTCATTTCCTGAGTCAGTTAGATAGATCAGAACTTGTAAAATCTGTCTTTAGTTTTCTCATCATATTTTTGCCCTCTAGATATACTTTCTCCTGGAAATTTGAAAATTAACCTTCTGTAATCCTTATATTTCCTAAATTCTGATCTGATTTTTTTCCAGGTTCAACTGAAAATTTGTATATCCTGTATATTCTTCTTTGTATTGTTTGCACTCTTACCACTATTCAAACTATGCCAAATAAGCCTGCATACTCAGCTGGTAATCTCTTTATTTCCTATGTGAAACATAGATTTTTCTTAAGTCTCCTAAATCTGCAAAAGTTACCTGCACAGTCCCATCAGCAACTGGGCATATTTGTTCCTTAAGATCTGTCCATCTATACAGTACCCTTTTTCCACTTTCATGGCGGAAGTGTATGGTAGAAAGCAGATGAAATCAATCTTTTGCTTTTTAGAGCTACCCTCTAGAAATCCTCTTGCTTGTGCCATCTTGTCAGCAGTTGTCAAATGCAAAATGTTTTCAGTTTGAGGAATTTTACTTTTATTGCCAATTAACACAAACTTTTGATTACTGATTCAAAAACTAAGAAAAAAAATACACAAGCACACTTAAAACCATACACAATTAAACACCTGTACTTTCCTCCCCTTCCCCAGGCTCATCTACTCACTGCTGCCCGTTAATACGAGTTCCACTATTCATGCCATTTCCACACTGCATTAGCCACCGTCCAGGAGTCTGTATATACATACACTGGGCCACTGATGCTCCTGAATATGTTCCAAGACTATTTTCAAGACCATTACTTCTGCAAACTGACTAGCGCCTTTGCAGGTGGCAGCTTCTCCTGTGGAGGGATTCCAACCAGCAGCTCGCCACCTCCTGATCCCTATTGCAATTTTACAAGATCCATCTGTAAACAAACCTTATTGTTTGTTTTCAGTACTTAATTCATCATATGCTGGGGCTTCAACAGCCCAAGGAATTTGATTTCCTCACATTATTGATTTACTGGCTTACTGACTAATAAACTCAGCTAATCCCAGTCTGGAGCTTGAACTTGTGCATGCCTCCTGGGTAGGGACCAGGACCCATTTTTGTAACATAGTACTGATTGCTCTTTCCTCAGTGGGTTTTGAATCCTTGAACAAAAAGCTCAGGACAGGTAGTGTAGAGTATAACCACTGTGGCTGCTGCGTGCCTAACATTTCAGTGGCATGAAGAACACCCTCAGCTGCAGTTTAAGCCTCGTACTCCAGAGAAATGTGATATTTTTGGCTCCACTATAGCTCCAACTCTAGAATCCCAACAGCTTCCCTCTCACCTCTTGAGGAGATTATTTCTGCAAAATCCTGCTCTTGTTACCAGAAACTGCTCCTCTTTCCTGCACTGGTATATAGCAAAATTACTACATTTCTGGATCATTAGTAATGCCATTGCACAGGCTACCTCTTGCTTGATCTGGTCAAAAATTTGTTTTGGTTTCTCTTCTGTCATAAAATTACTTTTATTGGAAGTCACGTGATATAAGGGTTTGGTCAATCGACTGTAACTGGGGCTGTGCATGTACCAGAAACTGTTAGTGATCAAGAAGGCATTCTTGTTTATTACAAATGGACATTCATGTTACTTACTCAAGAAATTTGGACAGCTGTGATATGTTTCAGAGAGAAGACATAACAGAAGGCAGAGAGGAACTGCTGTGGACTGACCATAACTGCCCATTTCCCATTCACCCTGCACCAATCGGATGGGATGGGTAGGTAGAAGAGCTGGGAAAGATGGAACCTGGGAAATGAAGTTGAGCCTGAGAAAAAGTGGGAGTGGGAGGTAGGTGTTGTTTTAATTTTTTTCTTTGTTTTAGACAAAATCTATTTTAAATAGATAATAGATTAAATTAGTAATTAATTAAATTAGTTCTCTCCAAGTCAAGTATGTTTTCCCTATGATAGCAATTGGTCAGTGATCCCCGTCTTTATATCACCTTATGAGCTTTTTCATCCTATTTTCTCTCCCTGTCATCTTGGGGATGGGGAGTGAATGAGCAGTTTGGTGGTCATCTAACTGAAGTCCAACGTTAACGTATCCTTTACTTAGTACTTTTTTGAAGTTGTTTCTCCAAATCAATACACAATCAATGTAATGGAACTATTATCTGGATGTCTATTGGTTTAAAGTTAGATGGCTGGTGCCAAAGTAGATGAGTTGGCTGTATTTACACCCCTTGAGCAGCCGGTTCCAGGTGCACACCATTTCAGGTGAAGGCAAGTTGGTGTCTTGCTTCCTCCGCCAGAGGTACTGGAGGTACTGAAAAAAAGTACTTGCAACATCAGTTGTAACCCACCAGGTATATTTTTTGGCTCTTTGCTTGTGCAAGAATTGCAACATGTCTGGAACCACAGCAGATAATGGAGATGTGATTTCATTCAAAGCTAACACCTACTCAATCTCCAGTAAGATTCCATACATGCCAAACATGACTGTTGTAAGGTGAATGTTTCTGAGACCACTCCTTGTTTTACCAAGGAATAAATTATTTTTATTATTATTATTATTTCATTGGCAGCCCTGTGGTTAGTTTAATAATGCTTTCAGAATTTTTTTTCTTGGGTTGCCAAGGGAATGATTGCTGGTTCAATCTCACAGAATCACAGATTGGCTAAGGTTGGAAGGGACCTCTGGTGATCATCTTGTCCAACCCCCTACTCAAGCAGGGCCACATAAAGCAGGTTGTCCAGGACCTTGTCTGGACAGCTTTTGAAGATCGACAGGGATGAAGACTTCTCAGCTTCTCTGGGCAACCTGTACCAGTGCTCTGTCACCCAATAGTAAAGTGTTTTCTAATGTTCAGTCAGAACCTCCTGTGTTCCAGTTGGTGCCCATTGCTTCATGTCCTGGCACTGGGCATCACTGAAAAGAGTCTGGCTCCATCCTCATTGCATCCTCTTTGCATCCTTCCTTTGGGTATTTATATACATAGGTAACATTCCCCCTGAGCCTTCTCTTCTCTATGCTGAAGAGTCCTAGCTTTCTCGGCTTTCTCTCCAGTCCCTCAGTCATCTTTGTGGTCCTTTGCTGGACTCTCTCCTGGATCAACACATCTCTCTCTGTACCCAAGCTGTTATAAATAATGCCTGTTGTGGACAAAACAGTCTCAGCTTGGAGGATATAGTTTAATTTATTGCCAACTAACGCATAACTTTGATTACTGTTTGAGGTATTAAAATAAATAAAGACAGACAATTAGGAAAGACCTTTCAACCCCTTTTTCCAGGCTCAAATTCAATCACTTTTCCAACTCCCTTTCCAGTCTTAGTTCACTTTATTTTGACAGTGGTTTATACTCAGTCAATCCCAAATTCTTATGTTGGTGTGACAAGGAGGACAGGAGGTTGGGGTTGGTGAGTTTTTCATCACTTCTTGCTTCTGTTTGTTTTCCTCCACCCAATGAGTATTGTCCATGATTGTGGTCCCTCATGTTGTCCATGCCCTAGTGGGGGTTTCACTTATTACCATATTTCCTCAGAGATGTCTGTGCTTTAGCATTGCTAATCCATAGTCTGCAATCCCTCAGGAATGTACACTGTCTGGAATCTGCTTCTGAAAATGCATTTTCAGCTATGTCCCCGATATCTCCTTCATTTAGTTCCCTCCACAGAGTCTGTTGCTCTTTCTTGACCACATCAGAGCCATGACACTGGGGGTCCACTGGCTACTTGTGGTTTTGATGCATAATGAGATGATCACACTGGTGTACAAGCCAGCTGGAACTGGCTGTGACAGGTACAGGGCCATTCATGGCGTTTTCCCACACCAGTCACAACTGCTGTCCTTACACCAAAACCCCAGTAATGTAGTACAACAGTAGAACTATTTTTTTTTTTTTTAAGCAATACAATGTTAAACACTCTAGAGTACAAAGATTTAATATCGATTACATCTTATCTTCATTGCAACTTCTTTAAAGAACTTATTTAACACTGATAATGTGGCTACATATGTTCTATTTGTCTTAAAAATGACTTCCTTAAATTGATCCACAACAAAAAAACAACTTTAAGAATCATGTCTTTAAGTATAGGCCCTTTTACTAGTAGGTGCTTCTTTGTGTCAAAAATTAATAAAAAACAGTACATTGCTGTTCTAGTTTCTGATTAAGAGGTAAGGTTCTCTAGGATTAGAGACCCTCTTATGATTTGATTTCTTTTTTCAAATGCTGTTCTTTGCTCCTTTTTTCCATGTCACTATATATTACAGATTCTCAAGAGTACATGATATTTGGAAACTCAAGTAGTTAAGATAACCACCTCTAAAAATTGTGGGGGTCAGTGTATCCACGTGTTTTCTGATAATTTTCCACAAATAGGCATTCAGTTTTTCCCTTAAATATATATATATATACATATATATATATATATAGTCAAGATTGTCAGTGGCTGAATGGTTCATCTGGCTCAATATGACAGAATTCATTTTTATATTACAAAAAGTGAGCATTATTTCTCTGCAGAAGTTGGATGGCATACTCATGTTGTTGAATAATGACACTGACTTTTCAATGCTATTTGAAGTGGTTTGGGATAATGATAGTCTTCAAGTTACTGAAAGATTTTGTTTGCTCTTTAACAAACACCGATGTGTCTTTGTAGGCTTTCTACTTTCTACTACAATTCTATCTCTTAAGATGCTTCTGGACAAATATTCCCACTTCAGTTTACTCTATAGATGTCTATCTTCTTTTTACTTGGAGATATTTTTCTTAGATTATAGCAATTTTTGCACTGTCTCTCTTAAATTTTGTTTTATGTGATTTTTATTTTTTTTTTTAAATAAGATACTCCAGTTAGAGGTAGATAGCAGAACACATGAACTTGTTTTTGAGTAAAAAGAGTATTTCTCTTCAGTCTTACACTGACTGTGATCATATATTCTACTCTTCTGCTGTTATTTCTATCAACCACTTTGTCCTTTTTCACTGAAAAATGAAAAAAAAAAAAAAAAAAAAAAAGCTTTAGACTATTGCCTATGCAAATTTTAACTTACGGAAATTCAGGATATGCTAGAAGTTGACTTTTCCTATGGTGCACATTTGCTGTCCTCCAAAGTTCTTCCTTGTGCATTGATCAAACACTCTTAACTCTGAGTCTTATGAGTCTTACAAGGCTAATCCCTGCCACCATGACTAATGCAATACTAACTACATTAGTTATATTAGCCCAGTCCACACATGAAACCACATCAGGATTTTATAAATAAACTATTTTTTAATTATTATTTTTAAGAAAACTCTTTTATTTACACTCAATACAGCTATAATCCTAGGTGTGAATGAGCAAACAGTTTTCTTCCTTTCTTCCTTCAAAATAAATGTTAGTCTTCTGCCACAACTGTTCCTCTTCTAAGTCTAATGCAATTTACACTGGTTGCAAAATAACATGGTTATCAGTATGCTTAACCACAATGCAGAGAGCAGAGTGTCTTTCAGTAAGAAAATTAGTTACCTTCTATTTTGGTATGTTGTGTGCTGTTGCCAATTCTTACTATATTTGAGGTGTTTTTCTTAAAATATCAGTTCTCAGAGTTAAGTGTTTTCATTTAAATGATGCTTGCACGGGAAAGCCAACTAACATCTTATTGCCATGGTATAGTAGTAACAGGTAGGATGAAAAAAATGATTACTTTGAATAATTAATTTTGAAACTTAATTTAGAAACTACTCCTAGGATAGAGGACGGTGGGATGGGGAGAGTGAGTCACGCATCCTCTATATTTGAAAATTTTGTGGTGCTGCCTGATGATATTATGTTACAAAGTACTGTGTAAATCTTCCGGTATCTGGTAAGTCAAAATGCTTTGCAGGAATTTCAGGAGATGTGCAAGAGAAATTAACTGATACTGGCACACATGATGAGTCTGTGACAATATAAAATATCAGGGGTTCTTCCCCAGCTGGTATTTAGTTTTCTTGTGATATAGGCATTAATATCCAAAAACAGAATCAAAGCTCAACATTTTGTATCCAGATGGATATTTATTTGCCCTGATGTTGTACTGTGCCACTATGTGACCTGGGGATAAGTGAGAAGTTATATGCCCTGGTGATCTTGCTGCATTTTCTCCATTCCTCTGTATAATGTTTTTCAGAAAATAGCCTACCACAAGTTCCTCTGGGAGGCTGGAAGGTTCCACTGGTACTTCAGCTGCATACCTTTCCTTGAGAGGGATAACATTTGGGCTTCCCACTCAGGCTGTTCTGCCCTTGCAGAGGCTGTCTATTGTTATTATTCAAGTAAATTACATAGGAGTACAATATGAATGTCACCCAAACAGGGATTTGTAGGTCTTCTTCTTCCTTTTATAAGACTACTCTTTTTTGCACATCAGTTGAAATGAACAGCTTGTGTCTCATTAACTTGTAAAAAAACTTCAGGGTGTGCTGGGTCTAGATGGGATAGAGTTAACTTTCCCTGCAGTGGCCCATATAGTGCTCTGCACTTGTAGCTACAACAGCATTGCTATCACACCTTTTTTTTGGCTATTGCTGAGAAATACTGGCACAGCATCAAGACTCCCTCCAACCCTCCCTTTCTTCCCCCAGGCCAGTATGCTGGGGGTGGACAAGAGGTAGGGAGGGGACATAATTGGGGCAGCTGACCTAAACCAACCAAAGGGATATTCTCTACCATATTCTGTGTCAAACTCAGCAATAAAAGTTGGGTAAGGGGAAGGAGAAAGAGGGGGGTCTCTTTTTATCTTTTTATGAAGATATCTGTCCTCTGAAACAACCGGTATATGTATTGAGGCCCTGCTTCCTGGGATGTGGCCAAACATCCCTCATTGATGGATTGATGGAAGTAGAGATTATTTTTTTTTAATCTCCTTTTGCTTCCTTATGGCCTTTTTTTTTTTTTTTTTTCCCAGCATATGTTCTTTCCCTCTCTTCTTCTGAGTGTGAGTGAGAGAAAGGTTGTGGTGGAGTTCAACTGCCCAGCAAGGTAAAAGCACCATGCAGGGTACCTTGAAAGTGAAACTCAGTCAGCGAAACCAAATTCTACTAAATTCAACCTTTGAAAAAATAGTTAAAAAGGAAAGCCAAGAACCGAAGTAAAGGTATCAGCATATTCAAAAACATTTTAGACTTCACTGTCATACATTTGTTAACCTAAGCTGGTAAGTTTCAGTCTCTAGAGAAACAATTGACTTGTTAAGATGTGAATTCAGATGTGGATGCTCTGAGGATTTCTTACTTTAAGTTAGTCCTCTGAACAGAAAAAGGAGAAAACCAAATACCAAAGCTGCATTATCTATTACTTCATTCATACTACTGTGTATTCCTTAATGAAAATATAAAAGAAATATTAAAACAAGTTCCATTTTAATAGTCTAACAGAGCTTAGCTTTCCACTTTTTAAATAAATGTATATTCTAAAGTGAAATTACAATTTCTTTTAATATGAGCACAAAAAAATCATTTTCAAAGAGAATCACCAAAGTCTCTTGTAATTCAAAGGGACACAGCTGGTAGCTCTAATTCAGGGTAGCTTGCTTGGAAATATTCATTTTCATATCATTTTGACATTGCTCTGCAATCATTTAAGGCTGATAATGTTATTTTATGGTGGACCAAAGACAGTTCTCTGCATAATGGCCTAAGTATATTCATTGTATAATTCAACACCTGATTGAAAAAAGAATACTTTAAATATATCTAAACCATTTGTGTCTTTTCTTCAGGAAGTAATAGCAGAGGCACATCAAGAAAGAAAATTATTTATTGTTTTATCTCTTTTACTCATCTATTTGCTTTATGTGATTTTAGGAATTCTATACCTAAGAGTATGATTAAGGAATGGCCCCTGTTTGCAGACAGGAGAACTTAAAATTCTTTCAGACTTCAAACCTCCTGATATTAAGCTGAGGAAAGTGGTCTTGTGTAATTCTGTGTTTAGTATATATATTTTATGTTTCTCCATCCCTCCATAAAGTTGCACAATATAGAGTGTCTCCCATGATACAGAATGTAGTGAGATCTCATTTAAATCACCATGGACCTGCCTGAATCTCTGATTAGACTGCTCAAATTAAAAATTACGTGTGTAGGTGTCTGTCAGTCAACAATCGACTGTCACCAATGTATGTTTATATATAATATATAATCCAGAGACCAAAAAAAAAAAAAAAAAAAAAGAAGTAATATTGGTAATGTGCATTGGTAAAGAAAGAGTAAATAGCATTTTGCTGTTGGTTTACACTGCTTTTTTACCTTTGCAGAATATTTTTCTATATGTTTTCTTACATTTGAGGAATTTTCAATTCTAGAACACTGAAATAAGAAGCTGCCAGAAAACATTCTCTTCGTAATACCTAATGATATGAAGATATGAAGTATCAACCTTTTAAAAATAAAATTATTTTAACCCTTGAGGTTAGATTTGCTACCATGCCAAAGCAATTCAGACTCCAGTAAAGCTGCATTGAAGTTATTCTACATTTTCAGGGCAGAGCAGACAGTCAAGGCACATTGATGAATCTAGTCTTTGTAACTGACTTTACAAAAGCTTTAGAGGGCTTCAGAGTAGAAACAAAGTAAAGTAAAAGCAGAGCTGCAAAGTAAAAGCAGAACTATGTGAGAGCTAAGCAGAGAAACTCACATTTTGGAGTTCCTCTATATGTCACTGAGTTAAAGGATTTCCTTTTGTTTTTCTCCTCTCATTTTCCTGCCACCTTGTGCTTAGGACAAAAAGAAGTCATGAGTAACCATTCAAGCAAAAGAAAACAAAACAAACAAAAAAAAAACACATCACCTTTGAGGAGCATTAACTACCACACACTGGGCATTCTTGAAATATATACATATATATATATATATATATTTTTTTTTTTTTTTGTCTTCCTGAGTCATCTCATCATAAAGACTGTTTTGTGATGTTTAATTCTAAAGAAAAAAAAAAAAAATAACCATCCAATGGCACTTCTTGCTTTAATTTGCTGAGAGGAGCTAATTGGTAATTCATATGAAGAAAAAGAAGACACTAAAACAAACCAACAATTCCTAAAGAGAATGTTTACATTTTTAAATAATTTATATGATTTATTTCCTAGAATCTTTTCACTAGAAGTTATTTCAATTGGTTAGGCCAGATACTTAGGAAAAATATATATTACTTTTCAAATAAAACTAATAAGCTGAAAGCTTATTTAAGCACAAAACCGGATCCCAACCATCCTGTCTCTGATTCACAGGATTTTAATTCTGGAGTTTTTAGAAATTCATTACTTAATGATCTAACCATCTCTGGAATCATAATTGTACGAACTAAGATAACCAAGAAATCATGTACTAAGTAGAGAAGTCCTACAAATTCAGACTTGTCTTAGGAAGAAAAAAAAAGTCAATGTCTTCTAAGTATGTCTTATTATATCAGTCTTTATCAATATCACATATATATCTATACCATCTATATCTATCTATGCTTTGGTTTCTTGTATAATAAATGCAGAGAGATTCCTTAAGAGGATGGTTCAGCATGTTAAATTAAAGTCATCTTCATTTAGAAAGAAGCTGTCTCTCTCATTGACTAAGAAGAAAGTTGTGGAGGTTATCCTTTTTCTACTACGCCTCCTGCCAAGTGTTAGCAACTCTGAAAAAGAAAACCCACTAAACCATTTCAAATGGATTTATAATGGATATTTTATAGAAGTATAAAAATAAGACCATAACATAACCTAAAATTATTAAGATTAAATATTATTTAAGCTTTTTGGATTCTGACCTTAGTTAGGGTAATTAGCTAACAGTATTTAACGTCCCTTTCAAAATATGGTGCAAAAAACATATTTCCTAAGTTTTTGAAAGATTAGTTTGAAAACTTTGCATATTCAAAGATTAGGGACTATTAATTTAAAGTTCACACAGTTATTGATATGTACATAGGAGAGTATATGAGTGAATATCAACTTTTATTGTAGGTATGATACCTTCACAGAAAAAAAACTGCTGGAGTGAATTTATAGTTCTACTGTCAGGAAAATATTGAGGCAGGACAATGTAGTTCTTAATCATAGAATCATAAAATATCCTTGGTTAGAAGGGACCAATAACGACCACTGAGTACAAGTCCTTGTTTCACGCATGACCACCCAAAAATCAAACCATACACCTGAGAGCATTGTCCAAACACTTCTTGAACTCTAGCAATCTTAGTGCCATGACTATTTACTTCCTTGAGGAATCCGTTCCAGTGCCCAACCACCCTGTCAGTGAAGAACCTTTCACTTTTGTAGAGACAGGAGCTGTACTCAATGATCTTTGTGAGTCCCTTCCAACTCAAGATATTTTATGATTCTATAATTCAATGACAGAAGGCTTTAATGAATCCCTAAGAGCTTATGAGAAAAATGTGATTGTGGGACATGGAATTTATCATTCTGAGATTATCAGTCCAAATTTGTATTATTTCTTCATCATTTACAATCATTATTCCCGGCAGCTGGCTCAGCAGCCCAGTTGCCAGGGAGCAGCAAGGACCATCTGCTTCTGGGGCCTAGGTGCCTGTCCCTCTGTCCTGGTGAGGTGGCAGAGTGGGCCTGAAGATGGCAGATGGGTTCACCCAAGAGCCCAGATCACTAGGCAAGGCCATGTTAATCAAGTCTGAGCTCAAGCCAGGAAGACAGGTCAGGATCAGGCCTAGCAAGGGTAACTGAGAGTAACACAGTGTGTTAGACACCTCCCTGAGAACTGGGACAGCCCAAGGCTGTCTTGGGAACACAGCCTGCAGGTGGGTGCAGCCTGGCAGCTGGTGACTAGCCCCCATTGTGGCATCACTGAGATAGAAACTGACAGTACTGGAGCCTGACAGAAAGTTCTGTGTCATGGGCAACATGGGGCAAGCCTCAAGGGTGGACCGGGCCAGGCAGGGCTGGCAGTGCCCTCAGGGCCATGGCACCAATATTCAATCCACAATGTAGAATAGATGACTTTACTGCAAGTTTATTGCATCAAAACTTCACTTGGGCATTCTGGAGGTGAATACCTTCTAGATTTCTAGCTTGAGTTTTAATATTGTGAGGTTTTATTTTCTTGCATACATACAACCATTATTAGGATAAATCAGAATTAGGACATTAGGATATATCAGAATTAATGTAGATACTGTGTTCTTACAAGACCGGGGCTGTATATTTTCAGAAAGCAAAGAGAGAGGCTATGTACTCATCTAAACATTCACCCAGGCAAAAGGAGATAATTTCAAATTCCATTTCCCTTCCTTACAGGTACCTATTATAATGCATAAGGAATTCAGCTGCTCTGGCATGGCAGGGCACCTGCACAGTGCCAGAGAGAACGCTCAAGCAGAATATATCCCCTCCATCCATCTAGAGCAACAGTTATGATTTTCTAGCTTACAGTTTCCTGTGTGAATTCCTCCTGGAGCATGTATCAATGCTACTTTATCTTCAGGATTAATTCAATGCTACTACTAAACCCTATTTACTCATCATCTTTGACGTCACATCCCAGGCATTTTACCAGCATCTCCTTTGGCATCTGGAACATATTTCCATTTAAACTGATTTACCTATAATTTCATATGTATTTTTATTATTTCCTTAATCCATTTTAAACTTTACACATAAGTGCATTTGTATATAGTAACTAGAAATATCATTAAAAACTTTGTTAATATTGGGATTAAATTTAGAGAGACCTTTATTTCTACTTTAACAGTTCAAATAAATCAGTAAATTTAGTTTTACAACTAAACATTGAGTTTGAGTACAACTAAACATTGAATTTGTTGTGTTTTCTAGTAATTGCATGTATTTTTTTTAAGAATTTTTAATGTACTTTTTTATTAACATTGCCTTATTTTCTTTATACTTACTTCCTACCCACATTTCCTTTGACTGAAAGGTTTGGACCTTTGAGAGACTTGTCTAATGACACAACTTTCCTGAGCAATGTTTCTTCAGCTTTCCTCAGCTTCTGTTCCCAGGATTCACAAGTAATAGGATTTTTTCTTGGAGCAAAGCACACTATGGAGGGAATAATTCTGTCATAATACTGAGCAGAATAGCAATTTGATGAAACGATGTATAACCTTTATAAATTATCAAGATTTAGTTCTGTTTTCCTCTGATAAATGTGTTTGAACTCGTTTCAAAGGGGCTAGCAGTATTTTGTTATTCATTAAAAATGCTCTCTTTGGAATTAAATTTGCAATACAGCTGTCAAACAGGGTTTCTGAATTGGAAGAGTCATCAAAGTACCCATGAAGAGATTAAGATGAAGAGGATTATTTTAAGATTTGTTTTATTTTTTAAAAAAATATTTTACTTTTTGTAGAGAACAGACAACAATCATCCAGGTGATGAAGATTCTCTCTGAAATTTCCTAATTCTTGATGAGTGTTCTTCCCAGTCTGAAATCAGTCAAAATACTGTGTCATTCACATGATTTTCTGTGTCTTTCCTTATTCACTTAAATATTATAATCAACTGGAACATTGTTATTTCAGCTAGGTTAGCAAAGTTATTGCCCTCTAGTGGATACATTTATTTGCAATTGTATAAATTATACTACAAATATTTTGAAAAGAATATTGCTCTGTAATGTAGAACTGTGAGTCAGAACCAGAAAATATCCTTGATTGAAAAATATCCCATTAATTACTTTTGGGGAGTTATGTGTTCTTCCCACTGTAAATTACTCTGAGCATCTGTTTACATAGGCAAGCTCCTTTGAATGTGGGTAATTGGGGCCTTTATAACTAAAGTGAACAATATTTTATAATTCGGAACAGGAATCAATGAAAGTCCCTTTTGGATAAGGTGTCTGAATTTTTATGAAATATAGATTAATGAGAGTAAGATGTGGCTTCACATATATCACAAGTATAAATTTAACAATTCTAACAACGTATGTTGGGCATTTAATCTATTTTAAACATCTAGTGGGTGTTGTTTTAATATTCGGACTTCATCAGTAAGACTTATTTCATCCAATAAGGGGCAACCTAAATATTTATTAAATGACTCATTATTTCACTAAACCATTTCTTAACATATAACAGGGTTGAAAATTTGACTTAGTGAGACTGATTACTGTAAATTCCATTGCTTATACTTTGAAGCAAATGGGATTATTTTGGATTTACGCTGTTGGGTCCTGAGTGTGCTAACAGGCTTTAACTACCCTAAGCAGCCTCATCTGGACCTTCACCCACCCCTTCTGTCTGTAGGCATGAGAGTCTCATTTAAGCTCATTCCTGGACACCCAGACCTGCCCAGAGTTATGCTGTAGGTGTCCAGGAGCCCAGATATGCCTCCTGTTGCTCTGGTTTGTAGGCTTCCTGGACAGACTTTGCACCCAGGCTGTAGGTAGCCTTGTCTTCAGTCCAACCTCCTGGGCTCAGCCTGGACTTGACTCATGATCTCACCTTGACTGTGACTGCTGGTTGACCCTGCTTCTCTTACCACCTGAAGCTGCAGGGCTGCACCTTCTGCTGCACCTTCAAGGCTGCACCTTCAAGGAAGGAACTGCCTTGTTTGTCCCACCCATTGTCAGCTCCTCCTCATCAAGAGCCCAAGGCCAGATGAGCTCTTGCTGCTCCCTGTCTCAGGGGTGAATAAAATAATGTTTCCCTAATAATTTTACATTTTGTATAAATAAATCAGGCCCAAATTTATATTTGCTTGAATTTTATTAATCATATCTGATATTTTAGAGTTTTAAAGGCAGACTGGACTTCTACACATTGTAATGTGTAGAGAATTAGATAAATTTTCCTACCAGGTATTTATTGCATTATTCAGAATATTCTCTAACCTAGTTATTCGGCTTCTGCCATACCTAATGCATTCATAAAAATTACCTTTCATATATAAACACACTTCAGAGATTTTTAACAATCTCTAAAATGGCATTTAATTGTTATGTTTTATCTAGGATTTAAAATTTGTTTTCAGATTGCATAATTTGCCAGCTACAGTCTCACAGCAACTGTTGATTTAGGCAAAAAATAAAAAACATTGGGACCCCCAAGTCAAGTAGAAAAGACTGTGCAAGTAGATGTTTCTGCAACTGAAATATAAAATTAATTAAATACAAATCATCCTTGGATGACTTGCTTACCCAAGGAGTTAACCTCTCAGTGTAGTGGGTGGGCTGCACAGCAGCAACCTGCTGATGAAAGTGTGGTCAGATATCATCTTGTATACCCTTGGAGAAGAAAGCAAAGAGATGGAATCTAAAAAAAACTAGTGGTTTGCCTGTGCCATAATAAAAGATCAACTATACAAGTATCACGATAATGATATAAAGCATCTGTGGTGGTTTTACCCAGATGGGCAGCTGAGCTCCACTACAACTGCTTTCTCAATCCCCCTCCTCAAAGGGAAAGGGGGAGAAAATACAATGAAAGGAGCTCAAGGGTTGAGATAAGGGCATGGAGATCACTCAACAATTATCATCATATGCAAAACAGAATCACCATAGGGAGATTAATAAAATTTATTGCCTATTAGTAGCATGCTACAGAAGTGAGAAACAAACAAAAATAAAACAACTAAAAACACCTTTCCCCATTCCACGCTGTTCCACTTCCTCCCCACTGAGAAGCACAGAGGAACAGGGAATGGGGGCTGCAGTGAGTCCTGAATACTTTGTTTCCACCACTCCTTCATGGTCACTCTCTGCCCCTGGTCCATGTGGGGTCCCTCCCATGGGATGCCATCTTTCCCGAACTGATCCTGCACGGGCTTCCCACAGGCAGCAGCTTTTCAAGAACTGCTCCCACATGGCTCCGTACCACAGGTGCCATCCCCCAGGAGCAAACTGCTCCAACATGGGTCCCCCACAGGTGGCAGCTCCCCCCAGGCCCCCTGCTCCTGCGTGGGCTCCTCTCCACGGGCTGCAGCTCTGGCCCGGTGCCTGCTCCTGTGGGGGCTCTCCATAGGCTGCAGCCTCCTCCAGGCCACATCCACCTGCTCCACCGGGGGCTCCTCCACAGGCCGCTGGGGAACTTCTGCTCCTTGCCTAGAGCACCTCCTACCCTCCTTCTGTCTGGTTCTCACCCCTCACTCTCCCAGCTGCTGTTGTGCAACAGTTTTATTCCCTTTCTTAAATCTGCTCTCCCAGAGGTGCAAATAGCATCAATTAGTGGCTCAGCTCTGGGAAGTGGTGGGTCCCTTCGGATCTGGCTGAAACTGGCCCTTATCTAACATGGGGCATCTTCTGGATTCTTCTCATGAGACCATACCTGTAGCCCCCCACTACCAAAACCTTGCCATGTAAACCCACTAAACCATCATATACATGGCTTCCTACAGTGAGCAAGGTGAGGACAGTGAACACTCAGTCATGCATGCAGGTCCATCCCTATAATATTTTTTGGGTCAGACCAACAAGAAAACCCTTTATATGCAGCTCTTGAAAGCACGCAAGCATTGGGCTGGTCAGAATTAATTTTGATCCAGCACTACCTCATATCCAAAAGTGCCAGTAGAGTGGATTCCTCATGCTAAGGCATCAATTTGCTATTTCCACTAAGTTTGAAATTTGCCTATCTTGACTGTTTTACAACATTCTATGAAATGTTAAGATTAACTCTATGAATAAGATCAGCAAATCAAATTTACGTCTATATACATGAGAAAGATTATAGTAGTTGTTTTAGGAAATCTTCAGATAGCTCATTTTTACTGAAAATGTATTACATGCACTTCCCAATAGATATGTGGTTTTATATTAATTACCCTGATATTTAAACAAGAAGAAATATGTACATCTATCCCATAGCAAGATTCCACTTTTTGGTACTTCATGGATTTTAACTGTTTTCCAGTGTGAGAAATACAGTCATTTTTTTTGTATATGTCAAGTAATGCCACTGTAGGGTTTGCTTCATCTCAGCAGGCTACATTAACATTGTTTATTCCTCTGTATAGTTGGTATATTAGTGTAATAGAAAGAGAAACACATTTTTCATTAGATAACACCTCTTCTCTTGCCAAAAGTGCATATGAATTTTGCCATGTTGCATAAAACTGTATGTGTTCTTTCAATACAAATGCAACATGCTTCTCTGCATGGTATTACTTTCTACATCTTGTTACCCTTACAATCTCATTCTTTCCCCTGCCTTTTCAAACATCCCTATTATTAACTCTGGTCATAGCTGGTATATAATGGATACTTTGAAGAATAAAAATATATACTGCTCAATAAATTATCCAATAAATTTCTCTTAATAGAAGAGGTACAGGAGATAAACTTGGAAATACAGCAAAATATAAAGGTAAATATTTAATGCACTGATTGAACTCATATCTCTAGGCTATAATTAAATTACAGACCTTTGCTTTGAATTTCAGTGGACTCAGGATTTCACCATTTTTCGCAGAAGGAGACAAAAGCCACTTTCTGTCCAACCTGGATATCAGACTTGGAGGGCATCAACAGTTTATTCTTTAGCAGGGTAGGGAGGTGACTGATCCATACATATATGTTTTCTTTTTATTTTGTTGGTGGTGGTGTTTTAAAACATTTTCATAGTCATTTTGTCATTGTTGTTTCAACATATTCCTGGCAATCTGTAAAGATCTTTTCTCCCAGTACAGTCAAGTGGGTAATGAAGCCACATACTTCCATTTCTTGATCTCATCCTATTACTTCATTATTTCTTCCTCCCATTATGCCAGTCATGATGTTCTCAGATGGTATAATTTTTCCTGTTTCTCTTAAATACACTAGTATCTCATCCTTACCACATATAATCAATCTCCTGTCTACAGCTGAAAAGGATATTCCCTCATTTAGCTTCTTAGCTCTTTTTTTTTTTTTTTTTTTCTCTTTCCTTATTACAGAACAACATGAAAGTGGGGCCTTTAGATGGATGTCACAAACACAACCTTCCACTGAAAACAAAAGAGATGGATTCTTATATTCACCACAAAAGTTCAAATTTCTCTCAAAGAACAGGCAGTGGCATTAACAGGAAATGGAGAAAGACAGTTCTACCCGAGAAGACTGATATTGCTGATATTCTTAAGGGATATATCAGAAATTTTAAGCTCATCTTGTACTGTTCTTTTGCCTGTCTGTGTTATAATTTTTCTCCACTTTATTTTTTTTTCTTCCTCTATTCTCTACTATCTTACAGATAATTTGAGATCCATAGGTCATCATGTCTTCTACAACCAAAAGGAAAAGTAGCATGAAGGGAAGACTTAGTTTTACCCATCACCTAGGATTGCAATACAGACTGTACAGATTGCAAAGATTTATAATTTGCAACCTACTATCAGTGAAACTCTTCCTAAAGCATACTATTAGAATCTTACAAGTAATTAGATAAAAACTAAAATTATCATAGCCACCTGAAAGTAGAAGAAGCCAAAGTTTCAAACTGGTCTAGTGCACTACTAATTGTAACTTGTCAGAGTCCATATGGATTCAGCAGAAAGAAAAGACAGTAATACAGATGAAGAATAAATAAATAAAACAAAACAAACAAACAAACAAAAATAAATTGCTATGTAATGACTACATTTTTAAAAACTAATTTTTCATCACCTTCATCTAAACTATTGTTGGCCCAGATATGAGAGATGTAGGATGATCAGAGCTAGTTTCATTTATTTTATCCTTACATCTTAAAAGAATTGAGAACAAATTCCTTTGATTAGTGAAGTGGTATGCATGATTTTAGAATGGGACTTCTGAGGAGACTCTGTAAATGGAAAGAAGATCCATTTTTCAGAAGGAACAATGATTCTGTTCCTTCACATGCACTCATCAGAGGGTTGTTCCCCACTTAGTCATGTATAAAGTGGGAACAACTGCAGATTCTTTGAATGTGATCATAAGAAAACAGAGACATAGGAAAGATTATCTCCCTTCTCACTACAACAAAGTCATAGAATCATAGAATCATTAAGGTTGGAAAAGACCTTCAAGATCATCTGGTCCAACCATCCCCCTACCACCAATATCACCCACTAAACCATGTCCCTAAGCACCACATTAAACCTTTCCTTAAACACCCCCAGGGAAGATGACTCCACTACCTTCCAGGGCAACCTGTTCTGATCCCTGACTACTCTTTCTGAGAAGAAATTTCTCCTAATTTCCAACCTAAACCTCCCCTGGCACAACTTGAGGTGATTCCCTCTAGTCCTATCACTAGACTTTGTGGATCTGTGAGAGGAGGCTGAACCCCAACTCCCCAGCTCAGGTAGTTGTAGAGAGCAATAAGATCTCTCCTGAGCCTCCTCTTCTCCAGACTAAACAATCCCAGTTCCCTCAGCCACTCCTCATAGGACACTGTATGGAGCCACAGCAATAAAGCTTCTGGAGATGCTTCAGTTTAATAGCTCAAAGGAGGAGAGGTGATACTAAGGAATGGCATCGGTAACCTCAGACACTTTAAGGGGGAGAGATGTTTCCTAGGACATTTTTGTTGTTTTCTACTTACCTTCAGTTGATGAAGTTTCCAGTTGCAATGTAATGGAATTGCCATGACTAGTTTTTGTTTACAGGTGCAGGACTCCTCTTCTTGAAACATTCTCCAGCATTCACTTATTTTTTATTTTTATTTTTAATGGTTAACTAACAAAATAAATATAATCCTGCACACTAATTCTAGTTCGCTAAAACATTAATAGACAAACAAAACCAAGAAATGCAGTGCTGAAGTGAATTCATAAAAAAAAAAAGAAAAAAAGAAAAAAAGAAAAAAAAGAATATTTACAGAAATCATTCCCTGTGTTCACTAGTTTATCTTAATGCAAATTTCTGCAAATTGCTTGCATAAAGTGTAGATTACTGAATACAAGGTCATGCCCCTGCATATCTCACTCTGTGTGTTATTCTAAACAGTACTGGTGTCATACTTTGTTTTTCAATGCCTTAATGTCTATTTCTCTACTCATGTTATAGGTATTCAGCTACACCAGCCATAAGTCATTTGTAAGGCACTACATGCTCAGCAGTGCGGTTTCTTCTTCCCTGTCTTCATTACTGAAACTAAGTCAATGGTCTTGTTGGCTGTAGACCTTTAGGCTGAATAGGAAACATAACATCTTACAGTAAACGGCAAATAGAAGAATAGTGAGCAGTATCATTACTTATTTTGAAATGACCCACTTATAGGTACATTAAGAGCATGGTGATCTTCAATAATGTGAACCAAAGTTTAGAAGTTACATGTTCATTAATTTCTTCCTCATCTTTTTCCAAGATGTTTTAAAGGATAGCAGCTACACTGATTATCATCATCTGTATAGGGTCCAGATAATTTTATCCTTTCCCATCTGTAGAGGCAAGTTTAGAGACTGTATTGGTAACTATTCTGATGAGATACGGGATTCTGAAAATGAGATCACTTCCCAAAGCTATATATGCTATAATTACATCACAATCATATTATTGTCATCATCTTCTCAGAATGGCAAGCTCATACCATTCCAAGCAAGTACATTTTTAATCATTAAATGAAAAGCTTTTAGTTACACGAGCTAAAGAAAAATGTATCATCTGTCAGCAAAAATGTCGAGAGAGAACACTAGTGTTTCAAAAGTAGTCCTGTTACTCAGCATTCTACTGTGTTCCATAATAGCTCACAAAACTTCCCATCATGTGAGGATTTTTCCTGACCAGGAAAAAAAAAATGTAACAAAAATGGAGAAATGAGAAACTTATCTGTAATGAATGAATTTGGTGTATAAACTGGAGAAAAACAACTATATCTCTGTTCTCTGTTGATTCTTGAGGAGTAGAACAAGTAAAAAATACTTCTCATGGAATAAAATAAATTAAAAAAAAAAAAAGTATGTGCACATATATATACACACACACTTAAATCAATAAATACTTGCTGTTTATTAAATGTTGATTGCACTGCTTACCTATAATTCATTTAAAAGGGAATTCACCAGATGGGTTATTTATTGAATGTACTCTGCTCTGTGACATAAACTCTGTTCAGGTACCCTAAATATCTTTTTAAAAATTTTCATAGCCTCCATAAACAGCCTCTTCCAATGTTACATTATAGCAAGGAAAAAAAAAAATCTAAATTAAATTTATTGATTTATAATTAAGTCCAATCTACCTCAAAGTGATGGGGTATAAATGTATGCTTTTTATGATACCTGTACATTTTCACAGATATAATTACCATACCATCTGTAGTGAATTCTTGTCTAGGCCACACAAAAAAAGTTTCAGTCCAAAACAGAATCTTTTCTTATATGCTTTCAAATCTCCAATCACTTTGTTTCAGATCACTTTCTATTTGTTTTGTCTTACAGTATGGTAACCAAACCTAAAATTCCAGTTGAGATATTAGTAAGACTGAGTAAGGAAGAAAAAGTATTATTCAAAGTTGTCAATTTTCCACGAACCATTCCCAGAATTGTATTTACCTTTTTTGATAATATCCTATTAATCTTAATTCAAATTATGGAACATCTATACTTTTTTTCCAGTCTTTCTTGCATTGTTCTTCCTCATTTTGTTTGCCCATATAACATTTTTCTCAATCATAGTACATCTATTTATCATCATTAAATTTAATCAGTTTTTTGACCTTTTCTCTGACATGCATTTATCTCCAGAATACTTACAAACTTCACAAATATTTTGTCATTTGCAAATTGCATTGCTATGCCCTTAATTTCATTGTTTAGGTTGTTAATGAAAATATGGAATTGACCTTCATAGAAGCAGTGTCCATGAATGGGTCAACTTGAACAGAAACATACCCCCCTTGTAATTAAAATTTACTAAAAACTGAGCTAGCACATTTTTTTTCATACTTTTTTTTTTTTTTTTTTTTTTTTTTAACGTAATTTCATTTGTACATGAGAGTATGCTGTTATGGAGCTGGAGTTCTAAAAACTGTACATTAAGAAAGGAACTTTTTTCATCATCTACTCATGCATTGTCCTGCATTTTCAGACTTGACTCCCTGCTGCCCTCCATGGAAAAACAAACAACAAAACCAAAAAAAAACCAACAACAACAAACACAATAACAAAACAGAAAAAGAACTAAACTGATTAGTGAATGGTACCAAGTAAAATGGAAATATTTATTTCTCTATGGCAACAAAATGCTTTGGTGAGGAACAGAACATTCATCTAGAACATATAAAGGTTACACAAACTTGGGATCTGAACCATAAAATTTTGCAAATATAAAATATGAATGGTTTTGATTCTAGAATCAAAATATGAATGGTTTTGATTCTGGAGGTAGGAAAATTGAGATATCCCAAGTGCCAGTTCAATACCATGGTGCCAAGTGTCATTGCATGAAATACTGTCAAGAAACTCAAAATTCCTCACGCTTGGAAAAGGACATAGCTAATGATACTACTTATAAATAAATAAATAAATAAATAAATAAATAAATAAATAAAGTTAAATATATGCAGAATGTGTTAGCATATTACCTATATGATTACAATTTAAAGGGGAAATAGCATAATTAGAAAAAAAAAAAACATTTATATTTTATTAAGTATTTATTAAATAGCATAATAAAAATCTACTTTTGGATATTGAAGTAATCCTGTTAGATAAAAGACTTACGTTCCATAGACTTTGCATTTACCTGAAGTTCATACTAATAAAGAATTAAAACAACAAGTAATTTTCAAAGTTATTAGTGCTTCTTTCATCAAATATGTATTAATCTATTATCTTACTCATTAGCAAAGTATTTGGTTGTACTGAGTTGCAAGATATTATTTAGGTCAAATACAGATTTACTGAGACAGGTGCTTGAGGTGCACCCACCTGAACAAAATGTATCTGAACATCGCTGAAGTTACTATTGCTGAAGCAAAGACTAAACATAAAATAAGAAATGTCCAACTAAATTATTTTATGAACTCTAGTCTCAAGTTATAATAAGAACTAAAGAACAAACAAGCTCACTTATTTAGTTAATAAAATATGGTAAACTTACAGATTTGATGATCCAGATTGAATAATTAGATGCAGTACAGTGGAACTTGCTCAAATGATTAGTGAGAAATTTTATTTTACATTATCTAATATTCATTAGATGATATTCCATATGCATATATATGCTATCATAAGCATACCAGTCATATGTATCACACTCATTTTTTTACAGACTAAATCTGTATGGGCATCATGTGCTTGAAGTATCTATATGGGCTTGGGAAAAGCAAGAAGTCCTTGTCTCGGAACTCCACCACTCCCTCTTCCTTCTGGCAGCTTTATGGATGCTTATAATGAAAAACTAGAGATTGTATCCTCTTTATTAAAAGAATCTGGAATTCTGCCTTGTTTGCTCCCTCTCTCTCTCTCACACACACATACATGTATGTGTGCACACATGCACTCTCACAGAAGACTCGTGTTAGTATCTCTATTACAATGAAAAATAAACACGTATTCCTAAAGTTGCTGTTGTCATCCTCTGCCCTCCAGAAATTTGACTTGTCTTGGCAAACAAGTGAGTGTTCTATCAAAATGTGAGAAACTTTTTAAAAGGTAAAAATGTTTTCAGCTGCCTTTGGGTCTGGAGGCTACAAAATCAGCTAAAGGCCCCTCACATGTAAAATGCACTCACTAAAAGTGTTTTTTTTTTTTTTTTGTTTGTTTTTTTTTGTTTTTTTGTTTTTTTGTTTTTTTCACTGTGAATGTCTGGATACAATAACAATGGTAATAACACTAAATAATAGGAACAGTTAAAAAGGCTTTCAGAGCATATAATAAGCTGGGTAACTGTGATATCAATCACTTCAGGTAAACACTGTGTAAAACTCATGTGATGACTAAGCAGCTAAATAAATAGCAGTCAATGCACTTAAAAAAATAATTATCTGTATTAGTAAGCCCCTGTAATTTTCTTGTTTTTCCATTCCTTTATTTTTACTTTATCCTTTTCACCACAGGGCAATGAAACAGGTGAAGAAAGAACCTAGTATTTTCACATATGCCTATGTGCATACAGGTTTGTCCAAGTCCCAAAAAATTAATGAGAACTAGGGGTTCAAATCTCTTAGGTGGCCTTGAGATTTCAACCTGAAAGTATGAGCAGTATTTGGAAGCCTCTCTTAAGCTAAAGGTCTAAGCATAATTCTGCCTCTTCTTCAGTTATGCTTGAGTAAGAACATATGCTTGGGATATCTACTGGGATCCTTCTTAATGATATGGAAATTCTGTACAGCCAGTTCTTGTGGTTTTATGAGGTGTTTTGCAATACAGAAGTTAGAAGAAAATAAAATTGAGAAGACCAGAAAAATCCCAGAAGGAAGACAGAGGAAAGATTACAAAAACCTGTTTTTTTTTTTTTTTTTTTTTTTTTTTAAGAAGGATATTGTAAAGCATTACAAGTTCCAGGATGCTGTTTGGGCTCACACATGGTACAGAGCAAAACTGGGGGAGGGGGTGTTACAAAAATCTTCAGTAGTTTTCTTGTGACTTTTCTGCACATGAGTTATAAAGGCCACATCCAACTGAATAAATAAGACTCTGTAAAAGATCACAACATAATCTAAATACTTTCTCTGAATTTCTCCCAGAATACACATATAAAACTGGTCTACTTATCTTACTCTCCTGACAACTTCCCCTCTACTGTTCGTCATGTATAAACAGACTTTTCAAGGCTAAGAACATTGTTATACCACCCCAATTTATCACCCCATATTTTTCCTTTATCATAATTTTTCCTTGATATAGTTCTAGAACAATAATGAAATTAAATCTTTTTTTTGTAGCTCTATTCTACACACACATACAAACAATCATATATACAGACAGGTTTGAACTATACGTCCCCTTCAAAAATGCTACAGTAATTTCACAGCAGGATATCAAATTCAAAGAAACTTCCTATCCTTCCTCCCAACAACCACATCTACACCAGCATCTTCGCCCTTATGACATCATATTTAAAACCTTAAAACCTTTTTTTTTTTTTTTTTTTTTTTTAATTTCTCTTTATAAAATAAAACTAAGGACATGACTGGCACTGGAATAGCAAAGAACAAGGAATGCCATGAGATTTGACTGATGAAAAATGTTAACAGGGCAAAATTCAGTTTAAGCTTAACTCCTATAAAATGCTTCCTCGTTCCCTTCTTTCCTTCCAGGACAAATATAAATATGAAAAACAACAGTGAGAGTAAAAAGAAACTGTTACCATTGCTTGAATCAAGAAGTAAATGGTGTTAAAAATCGCATTTCATCAGAGGAGTTTAGGCAAAGGAAAACTGAGTCCCGTTCAACTTTAACATCATCTGTTTGGAGCGACTAGATCCTGTATGTGTGTAATGCATTTTCATACACTGTAGTCCTAATAATCATGTCTGCCCTTCTGTTCTAACAAATTCATTTTCCAGGTCTTAGCTTCACTTTTTCTTCCCTACTCTTTTTCACTATGGGGTATAACAATACACCCATACTTCAATATTCCCACACTGAAAAACAGTATTTCTGAAATTGTTAAATGTTGCTTTTTAGACCATCAGCACACAGGTTACAAAGTTGAGACTGCAAGACTGCAAACAAGACTTTAATACTTGTCTCAAAAGAATATACCTTATTTTATAGTTTTCTTTGACCTGACCACTATTTCCCAAGTGACAAAATTAACCTATATCTACAATTAACCAATTATAGAAAAAGGATGCCAAGATAACCCGATAACCCTAACATGGAAGTAAAAGTTGCCTGTTGGGGGGGGGGAGGGCGTGGAAGGAATCAGGTTGTAATCAGAGGAACCTGGACATAGAAAAACTGAATCCTCTTTGTGTGATTTGTCCTTGCTCACTTGAATAATAACTGCTTCTACCTGAAAGATATCTGTCATTTTGGGTATTTATTGTAAAAAGGAGTAATACATAAGCTTAACCCTGGGTGAGATGTCCTGTTTCTTGCAGGCTGACGTCCTCAGATACATTTTCAAGTGAGCCCTTTAAAAATATATTGTCTATTGATAACTCTGCTGTCTTTTTACAAGCATTGTGAAGTCTTTCTTCTATAAACATTTATTCTTGATCCAAAATCTCATATATGAATACTAAAAAACTAAAATGATCTTAAGGAATGTTATATGTGTCTATTTTATCCCATGTTGAAGTCGAATTTCCAGTCAGCTTAGAGCAATACAAAACTTGGGATAATTACCTTCCATTTAAGATTCAACCTAATATGAAGGCCTTTGTATTTATGTTATAGAAGCCATCAAGTTACTAGACCTTTTCATACTTATGAAACACAATATTTATGAAAGACACCTGTTGGTTCCTTTCTTGACCAAACCTTTCAATATTTTAAAAAAATATTTTCAACATTTTTAAAAGTACTCTGTTACCTTACAAGCCATTGACTATGCTTCTCAGAACTACTGTCTGTCAGACTCACCTGTTGTTGCTTTACATTATTTATTTCTGTTTTGTGCATCATGTTCTTTCCTTAGCTTTTAAACACATCAATATGGGGCACATTGTAAAAATTAATATACAACATAAATTGTTAAGCTCTTACAACAGGCACTAGACTTCTATTCCGGCATTACCTAGTGAGTAATCAGCAGCACAGTCCAAAGGACAGCTGGACCATTCATACACCTTTGGCTGCATAGACTCATTTAGTATGAGGTATATATGTTGGGAAATTGCTGATGGACTTGAAGTATAAACAGACCTTCCTTGCTCAGGAGACTCAGCCAAAAATCAGAAAGCATGGAGAGAATGTATCAGAACTGGAAGGGAAAACAACAGCATGAAAATTGTCATAGAGTGGAGAAAATAAAATTTTATACAAGTACTTGCATTGAGTAAATAAGGAGTTGGCTGCTTTGGTGCATTTTTTGGATCTATTCTTCACTAACACAGTACTAACTTATGCTACTAAAAAATATTTTTTAAATATTTTATTACAGAAAAATATATTATTTTTATTGTTATTGTGTAGTTCACAATGTTTATCTTCTAAGAGTCATTTTTCTTTAACACTGTATCTTCTTTCTCTTTAAAATGTACTTCTGTCAGTCCTCAGCTACAGATTTGTATTTTCAATAGCTATTTTTCTTGGTGACCTCTCCTACTTTTAAGAGATTAGGAGACATCTGCTCTAGTTTCTGCAATGGATGCTGTCACTACAAAGACTAAAATAACTGGAGGCCTGACAAATGCCACACAAAAGAGATTTTACCCTCGAAATATCTCCCTGACACAGGGAAATCATTTTGCAGACTAGGTTATGATGCTTAGGTTAGGTTAACTTGATTTGTGACTCTCAGAACAAGCACCAGAGTAGCCTAATCTGAGTTGAGTCTGCTTTGTGCAGGCAATTGGACCTAATTACTTACAGAGGCCCTTGTGAACCTAAGTTATTATTTATTCTAAACATTATGACTTTATTAAAATTAAAAATTCAATTGATACTTTACTAATTTTATTTATTTATTTATCAGCTTTTACACTTTCAGACTTCCTCCCTGACTTCACTGGCTTTTGGTGAAAAATAGAAACCAAACATGAACCAAAATATCATGAATTATTAGTTAATTTTATGATTCTAGGAATTTTCCTTGTGATTCTACTACAATTGTGTGAAGTTTCACAATATTATTTCTCCTGTCTTTACTCAGCTACTGTATAAAGCCATTGGTGGAGCTGTAAGACAACATAGCAAAGTGCACTGGCAGTATAAGTCAGTTCTGATTCCTGACCACATTGGCTTGTGACTGCAATGAAACATGCAAAATAAAGAACAATAGTGACCTGAACAGAGGCAATATGAGCATAATTGTTGCAGGAATACATGTTAAATGCAGTGTTCCTTCTACACTGTTAAACTTGTTGCCTTCATATCCTGTAGGATCTGCCAAATAGTCAAACAGAATTCATATAGACACATCTATGAAAGTCTCATTTCATAAGAAAAAGGCCAGATGTGTAGAAAATCTTTCCAAACTATATCTAAATGTAACAATCCATAGATACATAAGATTTGTGATGTTTACCCTTATTTCTTGCAGTTTATTGCATGTTACAACAAAGCCCTCTTATTTTAAAAAGTTCCAGCTGGTACTATTAGCAGCTAAGCACCACAGAAGTCAGCAAGGACAACATGTAATATTTTGTGTTTTTACTTATCATTTTTTTTAAATTCAGAATTGTATATAGAGTAATGTGGAAGATGTTTGCCCTGTGTTCAAAGCTGGACATGGGAGTGCTCAATGATGCCTATGCCTGCTTCTAGTACATACTACTACTTTATACATTGTGATTGCAGTCATCCATAAAAGATAAAATCTACGGAACCTAAAAAACTGAGCTAGTAGGTTGGTTGGGAGCAGCAGGAAAAGAACTCCCCTTGTCTTTCAAAAAAGCCAGAAGGCTCTGATGCTACTCCTTTATATTTATGCCCCCAGCTTACTCAAAAATATTCAAGGCCCTTTCCCATTACTGCTGGTGTTTCCTCACACAAGCATTCCTGAATGAAATTTTTCACTTCAAAGGTCATCTTTGTCCTTCATATGGACATTGACTCATTTCTTCCCATGGCACTCATATCCACATATTTCTGCTCTTGTTGCTTACCAGTCTCTTTCTTTACCATTGTGGTCTCTCTGTCTTTCTCACACAGCCTTACAAACACTTGGGTGTTTTTGTTCTCCACTGTTCTATTCATACCATTGCTTTTCCTCTTTCCTCTTCTAATGGATACAGTGTAAAGGAAGAAGGTAACCATATTCATAGTCCCATGTTTTTCAGAGTAAATAGTTACAGCAGTCCTGACAGGGGCAATGAATGAAGTTCCAGTTAGAGGAACATACTGGCACAAGTTGCCCAGAGGAGGTGTGGATGCTTAGTGCAGTGCTCAAGGCCAGTTTGGATAGGGCTTTGGATAACCTGGTCTAGTGGGTTGTATCCTTGCCCATGGTATGAATTTTGGAAGTAGATCTTTAGTAGATCTATTCAGTAGATCTTTAAGGTCCCTTCTGACCCGAGCCATTCTATGATTCTATGATTTATGTTTCCATTTCCAGGTATTACATTAATGGTGGACTTTACAAAATACACCAGCAAAAACAGAGATAGCATTTGCTGAAAGCATAGATAAAAAGAAGGTCCCTTAGAAGAAGAGGAAAAACAAAAAGCACAAGATAAGTGCTTCTTTTCCACCAGTTACTGATTCACAGAGTAATGAATTATCAGTTGTTAGTTCACAGAGTAATACCTGAGTAATAACCAGTTATTAATTCATAAGGATAGAAACTACTAATCTAATAGCCAAAAAACAAACAAAAAAGTTGATGACATCACATAATCCAATCCATTACACTGAAAATGGAATGTATAACTATAATATTATTGCTTATCAAACCTCCATATGAAAGATATTCCACACTCCCCCTAGGTATCTAGTTCCCAATATTACTACCTTTATATTTTAGAAAGTTTGTCTAACATTAAATCTGAACTTTCTGAATAATTTAGTTGATACATTTTTTCCTTCATCCTGAAGACAGAAAGAATATTTTTGTCCTTTTCACAGCAACATTTTCCACACAAAGAAAATTTTCCGTACTATTTACCCTAGGCCTTCTCAGACTAAAGAAATAGTGTTTATTTCAAATTTTCCATGTCTTACATTATAAATGTTTTAGTATTATTTTCCTCTGGATTCTCTCTAGTTTGAGACTAAACACTCTTGGCTCCACCAGTCCCTATGAGAAAAATCAAATCATCTGTCCTGTCAGAAATAAAGGACAACTATTAATCTATTAATACACTCTACAATAATGTTGTCTTTTTTTTTTTTTTTTTTTTTTTTTAAACTATAGCATGTTGCTGACTCATATTTACTTTAAGGTGCATTACATCGCTCAGATTCTTTTCTGATGTGCTGTTGTTTTACTGGTATCATACTTTTTGATTTCTCTTCCCAGATATAATTTGCATTTGTCAGTATTAAGTTTCTTGCTGATGGTTTCAAGACATTAATTTGTTAAGATCATTTTGACTTCTGATGCTGGTCACCAAAGTGCCAACAAGTCCTTCTAGCTTGCTTCCAGCTCTATATTTCATGATTTCACATCACTAATAATCTGAAGAAGGGAAAATACCTTTTAGATCAAGCAGTTAATGTTAAAGAAAAGAGTAAAAAAAAAGAAAAAAGAAAAGTGTATCATATAAGGAATTCTGCTAAATGGCAAAACTTTTAGTTAGGCAGAACATGACATCTTCAGAGATAACTGCCTTATTTTAAAGACATCAGAAGATGGAGAACCTGCCTTATTCCTACATCCTGCTACTAAGTGTTATCAAAACTCTATATGTCTAAACCGCATGAGTTTTAGTTCTGGTCATTGACCTCAACTACCCAAGAAAGTAGACTTGTCTGTCAGGGGTGTCTTCTACTTTCAGACTGTTGCACATCATGATCTAGTGTATCTTTTTTGATAACTAAACATGCTGTAAATTTTCATATCTTGGAATCTTTTAAGTTAATCTTTTTCTTCCTGGTGTTTTTGTTGTTGTTGTTTTTCAGTACATATCTGAACAAGATGCATTACCGCAACAGCTTGTCTCCCTAATGTCATGGGTTGCTTGACCTTTGACTGGACAGTCCTGCTCAAATATCAAACACCTCCACAAAACGATCTATTTACCATAAAATCACAATAATTGCTTATGTGCGTAAATCAGAAGGCATTTTTCCCCCCAGTGAATATGACCGTGTATCTGAGCATATTAAAATGGATTTTCAAAATAAATATATATATTTATTTTATTTTATTTTATTTCTGACTTGCTTACATCACCGCTACATACACCACCACCACTCCACCTTCGGGGAACATTCCCCGCGGTGGTTCTGCATCCATCCCCAGTCAACCGCTCCACATCTCCCTCCGCGGCCCGCGTGGGGGCGACAGGGAGGCAGAAGGCACTGGGGAGGCTGCGGGCCCCTTCCCCAGCAGAAGTGGAAAAAATAAAGGGGTGGAAGGGCCGGGTCGGCGGCGGCGGGGAGGCGAGGGATGGAGCGCGGCGGGGCCGCTTGGCGGGGCCGCCGCCTTCAAGGTGGCTGCCGGGAGGCGGGCGGGGCTGCGTGGATTTGGGATGAGGAGGGGGGAGAGAAGGAGGGAGAGGAGAGGAAAGGAAGGGTAGGGTAGGGAGCCGAGCCATCCCCGTTAGGAGGCGGAGAGGGAGGAGGCTGAGGAGTAGGAGGAGGAGGAGGAGGAGGAGGAGGAGGAGGAGGAGGAGGGAGGGGAGGAGGGGGAGGGGGAGGAGGGGGAGGAGGAGGAGGACACGGGGAGGCGGCTGCTGCTGCTGCTGCCGGGCAGAGAGGAGTCGTGCCGGAGCTGCGGCGGCACTCGGACGCCACATTCCCCCCGTACGGGACTGGCGGGGAGGATGAGCGAGAGCTGAGCTTGCTGCCGGAGCTGCTAAGTCCCCCTTCCTCCTCCTCCTTCTCCTCCTCCACCTCCTCCCCTGCTGTGGGTGAACCTGCGCTACGGGCTCTTCACCGACCCGGGGAGGGGGCTGGTTTGTTTGTGTATTTGTTTAAGGAACAGAGAGAGAGGGGGAGAGAGAGAGAGAGAGAGGGAGAGATCTTCCATCCGTTGAAGCACAGTTCACTATGATCGTACTCGCATTCAGCACTGGAAGCCGGTTGGATTTCGTGTCTCGGTCCAGGGTGTTTTTCTTGCAAACCTTCCTTTGGATTTTATGTGCTACAGTGTGCAAAGCGGAGCAGTATTTCAATGTGGAGGTAAGCTCAGCCGTGTGCGTGTGTGAGCGTGTGCTCCCTCCGCTCCCGCTTCCCCCTTCCCTTTTCCACATCCCCTAAATAAAACAGATGGGGGGGGGGGGGGCGCCGGCCCCCAGCCAGCCATGTCATCGAGCAGCCAGGTCGGTGGCGGTTTCTTTCCAGCAGCGGGCAGCTAGCTTCCCTCCCTGATGGCTGCGTTTCCGAGGGGTATCCTGCAGCCGGCGGCCGCTCCAGGCTCGGTGCCGGGCTTTGGAGCGCTGCCCGTGCCCCCTCGCGCCCCCCGGGGCAAGGCGGGCAGCCCCCGGCCCGGCGCTCGGCACTACAGCTCACGGAAGGCTTTCTGAATACCGTGGAACTAAGATACTGCTGTATGGCTGAGGTTTCCCCCACGCTTTTCTTCCGTTCTCTCTCTTCCTTTATTTTTATTTTTTATTTTTTGAAAGAAGAATGAATGAAAGAGTGTTGTTGAGACAGGAGGAAGGAAACTTGGTATTTGGGGCGCGTTTCTTTGTGGTGAAGTGTTTGGCAAAATACGATCCTTTTCCCCCTTAAACCTAACAAAAAGAGTTGCCACTAGAAACGGTGAAATAAATGGCATAACGGTGCAAATACAACACAAAAGTTAGAGGGTGTGGAGGACCAGGAAATACTTTTTTTTTTTTTTTTCTTCCCCTAAGTGAAAATGAAGGTTAAAACATAGGGATACCTAGATGGGGCAAACCCTCAAAGTTTGCAGCCATGGTGAGAATTCAGTGAACACCCATTTCCAGTAACTCTTCTGTACACCCCCCGTTTTCTTTTTTATTTTTTAATATAATGCTTCCTATTAAGTAATGAGCTTTTACTGACTTTATAGCATGTATTCTTTCCTCCTTTTTCCCCTCCTGTCTCTCCATTCATTCAGTTGTGAGCCCTTTTTCCTCATCTTTTTCAGTGTGCTGTATTTCTCTGTCTGTTCTTCATCCTTCTCATTACATCTCTCTAATTTGCGTGTGCTCTTTCCACTTCACATATGCTGTAACGGTTTTCTGTTAGATCTCTGTGTGCCTTCTCTTTCTTCTGTCCTGCCAGCCCCACTCCAAACTTCCTGCTGCACCCATGCACCAGACCCAACTCATTCTTGTTTCTCGTCTTTCATTTTATGTTCCCACAATTCTTTCTTTCACAGAAATGAAGCCTGTGCCTTTCTCTCTGTCTCGCACATATGCACACTGGCTTGTTTTATGTGAGCTCTTGTTCTCACTTAGTAACACTCATTCTTGCTCCTGTCTATGGCAAGACTGCTCCCGCAGATGCTCCTCCATCCCTAAACTGACTCCTTTTCTGTCTCAAGTCCTTACCTTTACTTTCTCTCATTTTGCCTCATCCAAGATCACCTCATACATACCAAAATCACTTTTTCTTTCCTTGTCTGCTTTCATTCTACACTTTCCCTCTTGAAAGGCAGTTTCCCTTCCTACATGCAGTCCTCCTTTCTGCTTAGCAACACGCAACCTCAGCTTCCCTCTCTGACTTTCTCTCTAGAAAGTATTGTCTTTACTCCATCATTAAAATCTCTCCTGATCATACATCCTACCTTTTTTTTTTTTTTCCTCTGCCATCTGCACACTTGTCCTTCTCATTCATTTCATATCACAAATATGCATCTCTGCTTCAGTATGACTGTAAGCTCTTTGGGGCAGCACTCATCTTCTTAGGTGTTTATGCAGTGTTTAGTGTGCTGGAGTCTGTAGTCGCAAATTTCAGCGTGCATGTTGAAATTTTCTCCTTTTGCTCCTGTCCTCAGCTGCCTTCTTTATGGATGAGCATAGGAAAGCAGCATGGAAGGGAGGAAGTTGCTCTCTGTAGCCTCTCCAGGCTTCACAGGCTGGCCCCCTGCAGGGTATAGGGAAGAAATTCCAGCAACAGAACTTTCTCCTCCCACAGTAGTCTGCTTTGCTGGCATCTGGCTCTGCTGGAAAGACGGGCGGCAGATGGAGCTAGTGTGGGAGGAGAAAAAGATTGGTTTCATCAAGTGGAATAGGAACAGGAGGCCAACTCCAGTCAGAAGGAGGTTTTATGAGGAAAGATGGGAAACAGTTTCAGTTTTGACACCTCTTTCATATGGAAAACAACACATTTGGAGGGCAGAAGACAATACCAGTAGCAAGAGACACTGTTGGGTGTCTGTTTGAGGGAACATATTTCCTCCTGAAATATTCCATCTCATGTTCTTCCTCCCAGTTCATCATATACCAGCCTGCTCTCTCAGTCTCTTTTCATATTTCAGTCTTTGAGCGACAGATTGCTAGTAGCCAGAAGAGTGTTTGAGGGAATTTATCTGGTATTCAAGAGTTGTCCTAATGGGAGGTTCTTCCCTAGACCACTGCTTTTGACTACTCTGTGACATGATCCTGTCTAGACAGACTTGAGTTATGCCCCAGAACAGACATCCCCATGTTCGTGCTGTTTGGATAGCACTACAAATTCAACTTTCTTCATGTAGGAACAGCAAAGGCTAAAACCATGAGAAGAAATCTGAGGCAAAGGTGTTGGCAGTAGCAGTGTATGTATTGTGCTGTACGGCACTCTGTGTCAGCACAAGTGCATAATACAGTTGTACTTGATGGTAAATTGTGTAAATATATGACAATTCTTATGGCAATACAAAGTGACATACGAAACAGGTTTCAGGAAAGAAGCAGTATACATTTAGTTGAATAAAATGTCCCTGAACAGATACTTAGGATGGTTGGAAAGCAGATTTTAATACTTTCCTGTTTCTAAATAAAGTACAGATAATACCTGTTGAACGTTATAAAATGCAGAGATCCTTTATTTCCTCTTATTATTCTGCCTCTGTTAATCCACTTTCCTAATTGAAAGGAAACATTTGTGTAGCACTTTCGAATTGTTTGTTTGTTTGTGTCAATGCCGGTTTGTTGGGCTATGAGCCAGAGCAATTCTTAAGAGATACTACTGTAGCTCAAAGATATTAAGTAAAACATTGCCTTTTAAAAGAAAAAACATAAAGATGAAGTTTACAAGCTTGTACGAACATTACTGTTCTTTCTTTGTAATTTTATTGCTTCTGTGTAAAATTCTTCTAAGCAAATATCTACACGGATGAAGTCCTTAAGCTTCCAATGACATCTGAGTTGTCAATTCTGAAATGTGTTCATGTATGTAGTGTTGTGTTTAATAGAAATAGCTGAGTAGGATTTGGGTCATGGAGTATGAGACTCTGGAGGGGCTCACTTGCACTCTGAGGTAATGAGAGCTTTGTGGTAAAGCTGTATGAGAGGTGGTTGTAAACTGATAGTTTAAGAAGTCACAATGAAGTTTAAGATTCACATCCCGGTATGTGTAGGAAGATTTTAACATTAATGTTCAAGTTCACTGGTTACAGTATTTTGGTGAAACATTGCTTTTGAAATCATGAGAACAGCTGAGGACTATACCGGTAGCTTCCTATTTTTAATGTTGAACTATTGGTCCAGAACTATAACATCCGTAAGTAATTGCAGTAACAGAAGAATATGGCTATCAATGTAGGTCTTTCTTTCTACTATTTTAAACTATTTCCATACCATAATAGAGGAAAATGCCCATCAATGAAATAGAGAATGGAATAACAGTTATTAAACAGACATTTAAATAGTAAAATTGATACAAGCAAGCACAAGATAATTTGTTCTCAGAATCTAATAGAGGATGATATTCTGAGCCAGCCAGGCTTTTCTTTTTTTCCTCAAAGTTCCTCACTATAGTAATAATATCTCATATTGGGAGTGTCTATCATGAGTATCATTCATATAAGCCTTTATATATACTTACATGTTTTCCTAAAACCAATATTATTGTATTGTTTGAGCTGCTATTAATCTGTGAGCTCATCTTTTAATATTATCAATTATTTTATGTATATAGTTTAATAATTGTGTATATTTAATGCTATTAGACACTTACTATAAAAAAAATAGAAATCAATGTCAACGTTATTTAAGGGTTACTGAAACAAGTACACCTTGGTCAGAAGACAGGATCATCAGTCATGAATCTAGAATAAGATTCTATTTTGTATTCTTATACTGGATATTATTCTTGTGAGTAGCCGCATCAGCTGGGTATGCGCATAAAGCCTGTTGAGGAAAGAACTGTTTTTAGGTTCCCACCTGGTTTCATTCACTGTATCTGTGATATGGGATGCACTAGAGACAAAGCATGCTTCATCATCTCTCTCCTCAAGCAGGCAGTTATACTCTAGTTTCTTTCTTCTAATGCTAAATTTATAGACCTGAATCCTTAGGGAAGGTCTTAAAATGAATCTTTAGCTTGAGCAGCTCTTTAAAACAATACAGTCTTTTACCTCCTCCCATTTTCAGGTGTGTGACAGTTAAATTTCTTATTGTGGAACAAAATACAGTAGAATCAAAACTTAAGGAAAATACTGTGAATTTCCCCCACGGCGATAAGTGCTTGAGAACCACATTGCTTTCATTGTTAATAGACTTTATAATTATCATCCATCTCCTGTCCAGTGGTAATCCATGACCTTTTCTTTCATGGGCTCTGGGTCATTTAAGCTTGAAAGCAGTCCAGTTTAATTCTTCAGCTGGCAATTGAAAGGAAATAAACATTTGGGAGGAAAACATTCTTCCAATATCACCTTTACACGCTTGTCAGCCAGTGGGCTTGCTTAGCAGGTTTGCAAGCACAAAATTGTACTTTTCTAGCTTGTTAAAATGCAAGCTCAGAAAGAATTAAGGAGAAGCAATTAAAGTGTTTTTGATGTAAGTAGTGCTGTATGTCCTAAAAAGAATTTACAGGGTTGTCTTCATTGTTTTTAGGTGCAGATAGCACACATGATTCTCAGTTGTTCAAATTCTCTATCTTGCCCTTGGATAAGATATCTACTAAATGAACTGTCTCTTTGTGAGTACAAGAAGTTCAGGATGAAATTATTAGGAGGTTGGAGAGGATTAGGAGGCTTGCATCCGGTGATGGAGGTGGCTAGATGGAGAAATATTATTCAATAAAAATATAGATATAATATGGGATATTTCCTATTTGATTATTGAGAAATTACAGATACAAAGAAAACCTTCTGTAAAGGTTTCTGGTGAACAGATATATCTAGATAATAGAAAGTTCTACGCCTAATAGGCAACAGAACATTTTTCTGTTACAGTAGGCAAATACCTACTGCATGACAAATGGGCTCTCATTTAATATTATAAAATAAATACATGTGGAGATTACTAGTCAGTAGAATATATTCTCTGCTATAATTAAAACAATTCATTTTTACAAAAATTACAGTAGATCAATTTTCTACTGCGTAGCATAAGATTATTTTGTTGAAAATGTTTCAGAAAACCTTCTAGATCTTTTGCCTCTTATTTTGTTCAAATACAGATTGAAAAAAATGGTCCCAGTTCTGAAGAGTTCGCCACTGACATAGTATGTTAGACTTTAGGAGCAAGACAGATTTTTTTTTATAGTTCTGTCATCTTTATTTTTCTATTGCAGATTTCTGACTACTTAGTGATTGAGCATTACAGCTATTAGTTGTTCTCAATTCCACTCAAGAAAAGAAATAAAATAGTTAAACAAAGGTGATTTATGTAATCACCTTATTGAGTGCAAGAGAAACCTGCGAAAACATGTATTCCTAGTGTTTTCTGAAGAGATCTTACTAAAATAAATACACAATTTATTAGCTCAGCAAAAAAAAGCCTGAACAATCCCAAGCTCTCCCCCCTTCCATTATTCAGAAGGCATCCTGCAGTAGAATAATGCTCCTGCATAACCATTCATTGTTTCTTCAGAGTGGATATACCATCTTCTTTAACTGGTTTAAGATTTATGTCGCTCTTTGTCAGTTTTATTTGAATCCATCTAAAAGGTCAGTACTTGCTCTAGGCACCTCGGCTCTCCTTATGCACTCAGCAAGACTGAATTGTAAGAGTTTATAAAGATAGAATGCAGTATTGTATGGATTTTAAAACATTTTAAACTGCATCTGTTGTCAGTGTTTTAAAGTCTGTCTCATCCTTCTACTTTACTGTATGATTGTGGAAGACTTTGTGCTGATGCTTTTTGATGATCCTTAAAGCTGAGATGTAACTTTTTAAAATTATCCTTATTAAATTGTGTAATGCTTGTCACCTGCCTGTTTCAGATTTCAGTTTGTCTAACCTGTTTGCTGTCCTTAAACCACACAATTGACCGTAGTCTGAAGGAGCAGGTTGAGTCTGTTCAATTTGCTAACTATGTTATGTCAAATGACAGATTTAGTTTAATTTTGTATGAGGAAGACCAGGATTAGTGCTGCAAACATAATTTTACTTGGCACAGAAATGGATTTGAAAAAATAATTATGATTAGAGCTTTATCTTTTAAAGAGAGGTCCTGCTATTTGGAACCTTTATTTATTGGTTGCTTGGCAACTGTTCATTCATGTTCCTGCTTATCATCATTCATTATAAGCATCTTTGCTGTACAGTAAGAGCAATTAAGTGGTAACAACTTATTTCTGTGTTGAGTTAAAATTGACAGAAATTACAGAAATAGAAAAATAATATTTCTGTAGTTTTACTTGTTAACTGAAACTGCTGATACAATGTTTATTTGCTAAAAGCTGGTTTATACCAGCTGTGGAATTGTCTGCACTTCAGAAGTGATTATAATAGTCCTAGCACACCTTTAGGTATTACAACACATAATTGACTTAGGGTCTAGTTCAGGTGTTTCTGTCATGTTTAAAATCACCGGTTAATTTCAAGATCAAGGCTTCAGGTTATGACGAAACTTTTCTCCTGTTGATTCCACTGCTTAGCCATAGGCAATCCAATCTCAAGTGCTAAGACCTGAACCCGGTATTTGAAAAGGGGTTTAAAATTCAGGGGTTAAAAACTGCTGCAACAGAGGATGTGCAGCTGAAGCAATGAGCCCCAATAATTCTGTAGAACATTGAAGTCACTTGATGCTTTTGGGAGAAAATAGCAGATTTTATTACATGTTCATAAAACTAATGATTTGACAATTGTCTAATGACTGCTGGATGAGAAATATTTTGCCTTTTTTATTAGTTCTTTATGGATCATATTGTGAGCGACCCTTATGTGGAATAGCAGTGCAGAAATAACAGATGTGTTATGGATTGTTCAGAGAGGATGCCTCTGTACATTAAGAGCAATACTGGAACAAATTCCTTATAGGTGCATCTTAAAAGGGCATCTGTCACTTTAGGGCCAGGGTGGAAGTAGATTTGTCTCTCTATTTGTCTCTTGGTCTGCAGGTGGCTTTCCTTCCTTATTGGAGAACTCAGAGTTGGAATGCCCCCCTAGGACTGATACCCTTCACTTTAAGCTTCTGACTGTATTGACTCCCCTGTACTATTCATACCGGTCTGTGCTTATGGGGGGACAAGGTGCCTGCTGTAAGACAAACCTATGTGGATTTTCATCAGTTTTTCCCACTCATGTGACATGGCTGTAATAAATGAAGATGCTGTTCAGCATATTTTCAGAAACAATTGAACTGGTTTCGTAATTGTACAGGTAATTTGAAAAGAAATGCTAACCTCAGAATCTATTTTTTATTGTATTTTTTCCTCATGATATTGTAGAGAAGCAGTTGTTATATTCCACTGGTCCTCTTCATTTTTGCTAACCTGTAATCACATCTCCACTTACAAGTGTGATATGCAGGTTGGCAAGGGGGAGACTTCCTTTTCAGAAAATTATCAACTCAAAGGCAGAGGGAAAATTATCAATTTCTTTAAAAAGTAGATAGCAAAACAAAAGAACAAGCATCCCTTTCAATGGAAAGGAGCATGCTTCCTTTAAATGTCTCAATAGATTTTTATGAAGTGTAGCAAAGAGGAAATTGCTTCTTTCTTGTACTGTATCCGGATCTGAAGGTGGTGATCCTGTCATATTTTTCTTTCTTACCTCAGACTTTGGTTGTGTGATGTTCTTCTAGGAAATTACTTTGACCCACTGTCTTCTCAGAGCAACTGACAGATTGTGTTTGTCTACATGCCGTGGTTTACATGCTGCACAGAACTGTAGTAATATGTTTAATTGCAAACAAAGTAAATGATCTGTCTTCCACACAATAAAATTTATTTTTATTACTAGCAGTAATATATATATAGGAAATGTACAGCATGATTTTGATTTTGGCAAGTGAGAGTTTTTGTTTGTTTGTTTGTTTGTTTTTTCTTGTCATTAGCTCTATGTTTATCACAAAGAAAGACTGTGTTCCAGCTTCCTATTTTTATTATTAATTAACAAATTCTGGCTTCTAATACATCTGTCCTTTATGTTCTTCCTTACTTATACTGTATGTCAGCTTTGGAAAGGTCTCTCTTTGTTGCATGTATTTTCGGGTACGTAGGAAAAATGAGGTGATGCAAGTGATTGAAGCACTGTGCTGGGGGGCTGGAGATCTGGTTCATGTGTCTAGTTTCATAATGAGTCTTCATATTGATAGCAAAGCTATCAATATTGATAACAGAGCTGTCATATTCTTAACTGAGCTTTCACAAATGTAGATTGGACTAATTGAGTATTTGCTGCCTTTTCCAATACATGTCAAGAACAATAGAATAGAAATGATGCTAAAGAGCCATGAATGTTTCTAGATCATTTGTCTCTGAACAGTTTCCTTTTTTGTCATGTAAAAAATAGTAGGGAAATATAAAAAAATAAATACAGCATTTCACTTAGGTCATCTGTGTAATAATGAAGTGATGAATATATTCAAGAAACAAGTACCAGAGTAGAAGAAATGAAAAACATGTCAATAATAACATTTCAAACACCGTTTTGTTTCTTTTTTTGTTTGTATTTTTTAAATATGTGTACCAAAGCTAGATAGAAAATATTGTCAGTAGGATTACATGAAGGATGTCACAAAATGATTGGAGATACAGAGTATGACATTCTCTTTCGGAATGAATTTTTGAATATCATAATTTTTGATACCCAAATACAAAAACAAGTAGTCTGCTTCAAAATATGTTTCAGTGTAAAAGTCTTATCAAATAAAATGGATTTCAGATCAATCTGTGTGTTGCACAATGCAAAATTAAAATATTCTATTTTTAAACAAATTAACTATTAAATAAGTAAATTGTTCCACAAACATTCATGTTGCCTTGTTATCACAGTATCTAGCCTTTTTCTTTGAATATTTGTGGATTTTTATGAGATGAAATAAAAGATTGACTTTTCCCTGTTCCAGGTATTAATGTTTTTATTATACACCACTAATAGGCAGACATGCAGCTCACATACTGCTGCTTATTAAAAAAAAGAATGGCATAAGATGAAGCATTGGGAGAATAAGAGCTTTGCTATGCTAACATGTTAAATATTATAATATTATAGAATTGGAAACTGAATCTTTTTCTTCAAAAATCCTGTACCTTGAGTACTCCTGTACCTTATAGACTTCCTTTGTTCTACTTTTCTTCTTCCTTTCCCCCCCCCCCCCCCCCCCCCCCCCCAGTTTATATTCCTCAGCTACTCTTTTTACAAGATATGGCCTGCAGCCAGGGAAAGTCATCAGTCATTACTGAACCATAGAATCATAGATAGAAGAGATGAGAAAGACTTGTTAAGAGTCTATTTCTCTGTCAGTGCTGGATTGTTTGCTATTGTATATTTGCTGGAATTTTGTAAAGTCAAATTTTAAAATCCACAATGGTGGAACTTCCAAAATTGGACTTGGTAAATGTATATTATGGGAAACTACAGTGGAAGAATTCTTTTTCAGTAGATTTTTCCTTTGGCTACTGGCAACAATAGTTCAAAGTTGTCTCCAGTTAGGCAGTTTCTGATAGAAGTGATGTCTGTTCTGCAAGCCAAAGTGAGAGCATCTGTGTATGAGCATAGATGAAATGCACTGATTGGCAATTCCATGCATTTCTTTGACTTTACAAAATGGAAAAAACAAAACAAAACAAAAAAAAAAAAACAGGAGGAGCAGAGAGGAGCAAAGGCTTGATTCATATTTTCACTTCATTTGAAATCTGTAGTGCAACTGAAATGGACTAACAGACTAACAGTACCTGATTTAAAAATATATGCAGTTTTGTGTGGATTGCTGTCACTGTGTCAGGAGGGCTAGAATAGTTTGTGATGTTTCTGAACACCTCTCCTATGAAGACAGGCTGAGGTGGTTGGGGTTGTTCAGCTTGGAGAAGAGAAGGCTCCAGGGAGTTTTTATAGTGGCCTTCCAGTACCTAAACGGGGCCTACAGGAAAGATGGGGAGGGAGTCTTTGTCAGGGGGTGTAGGGATAGGACAAAGGGGATTTAAACAAAAAGAGACAAGTTTAGATTAGATTTTAGGAAGAGGGTGGTGAGGCACTGGCACAGGGTGCCTAGAGAAGCTGTGGATGCCCCATCCCCGGAAGTATTCAAAGCCAGGCTGGATGGGGCTTTGGGCAGCCTGGTCTGGTGGGAGGTGTCCCTGCCCATGGCAGGGGGTTAGAATTAGATGGGCTTTAAAGGTCCCTTCCAATCCAAACCAGTCTGTGGTTCTGTAAGTATTATGCAACGTTGTATTTAATTATTACTACCTGAAGATTAAACTGGGCATTAGTAGGAGTTTTATAGATATCTAGATACAACAACCTGTGAAGAAATCTTTTTTTTTTTTTTTTGAGTTCACACATCATGTCATTATTATGTTCACAAACACAAAGATGTTTGTGGCATTTGCACATGTGAGCTATCATAATGTCCATGCTCTGCATATTGTGTAACACTTGCCAAACAAATATCTCAAAATGTGTTATGTGGGAAGGTTAGGTTTGTTTGCTAACACACATCCTGATGCTGAGATTTGTGCAGGATTATTTGTATGAGGTACATTTTCTTGCCAGTGTGCAAGCAGCAAGGCTGACCTCTGGGTTAGATTGGAAAAGGGATTTGGTTTGAGACAACAATACTTACATTCAGGTGTTCAAATGTGTTCTATGTATGTTTCCTGTGTATTAATAACAATCTGCTTCCTGAAATCAATGAAGCAGAGAGAATAATTAAGGTAACCAACCATTTAATGTCTACATCAGAATGACTTGAATCTTTTTCTGGACTGCAGTGTTAGTATTGACTAGCAGCATGATTTACTTGCTTACATAGGCATCTAGCACCATTTAAGGAGCCCTAGGGCGAAATACGCATAATGCTGGCAGAAGTAACATAGGAATATATGGAATATATAAAAGCTTTGTCTTTCTAGATTAGCTTCTAGGAAGCCAGTGTGTCCTAAGTCATCTCAGATAGCGCTAGACACTTCTGTTTAGGTACTCGAATCCTATTCCAGATTTTAAGTGATAGTGGAGTGTGTCAAGACACCTGTACCTATGGGGCTCCCCCATGTAGGCATTGGTATTCAGATGTCTTAATTTGGAGTTGAATCCAAATGAAACCCCTGCAATGGTGGGTTTCATTAAATTTGTCTATTTGGCGTTGTTGAGCCCCTGTGGGCTATATCTTGTTTGGCCTTTAATTAACATTCTAGAAAATCATGACCATACTGAAAGTGCAGTGTCGCTCCCTGGATAATGTAGTTCATCATAGATCACACCAACACTAGTATTTCTGGCAAAGCCAAAGAGCAGAACTCTGTTACGGTGGTATGATTTTTATCCTGTCACTTTGATACTCCATACATTATTACATAGGTTTATCCCTTAATGCAAGAAGACACCATTTCATACACATTTAGATTTCATGTATTTTAAATATTCAGTTAGGGATATAAAGAGCACAACACTTCTCTACTGACATCAAGGCAGTTTTGCCTTCAACCTTAATGAGACCAGGCCTGGGCCTGTTTAAGTCACTGTACAACATATTACCTAACTTAGTATTTTTCTGCCCTGTTTTATACATACAGTGCTCCCAAGAATTGATGCCTTACCCTAAGTCATTTTAAAGGCTGTTTTTCCTTCCTAAACATACAAACCTGAAAACAGCTATTTGTTGCCCTTAAGGAGAGAGAACAGAATGTTAAGCGTTTTTATGAAGAGTAAGTAATTAAAAAAATATATTTTAGAAGAATAAGCTTGTTAAATATCTATGGTCTGATAGACAATCCCCAAGAAGATAAAAATGAAAATGACAATAATTTATCTGGGTAGGAGCCATGTGTTCTCAAGAATAATTAGCAGTTTTCAAGTACTTTAAAGTAAAGTAACATGGATTAATTCAACAAAAAATTACATTTCAGTGTTAATGCTAGAATTTAGATGTCATCATAGTCAGGTATGTAATTTCATTGATTTATTTACACTACTTGCTTTAGATCTTCAGAACTGTGAAAGGAATTTGATCAGAATAAGAGTATTATTGGCCATTTTATGTTTATATGTTTACTTATTTAGTTCTTTGTAAATCCAGAATTGCAAATACCTGAATATACTACCAGATGTACTATTTGACTGAGGTTTCTGCTATCATGTAATTGAAGGGAGAATAGATCTACTGTTGATATTCAGGTCTTCACTTGGGGAAGAAGAGTGATTATATCTGCAATCTTCTATTCCAGGAGAGCTTCCTTTGTAATATTTAGCTCTACTCTATTGTTTTGCACTGACAGGCTCACTTAGAGAAAAACAGTATTTTAGTTCCTTTGTGAATAATCCCATCATTTCTTCTGGCTGCTGAGAGAATTCACTTTTTGTCTCAGCAGTCAGATAAAGATAGAGTCATTGTTCTTTGTAGATTAATTGCTTAGATGTCTTTTCCATTGAGATATTAGAGAATTTTTCTCTACATGCAAGATCTTTCTAAAGAGTTTATGTCAATTTAAATTGGACCAAAAGATTTGTATTCTGTAGAAATATTTTCTTTCTCTAGTTTTGCTCAAAATAAAGCAAAAAAAAAAAAAAATCCATTTCATTGTAAGGCTTTTGTATATGTGTGCGTGTTCTTCATGAATATTTCCTTCCTTCTCTAAATTTTTAGCAGCCAAAGCAATGATTCTTAAGCTGAAACTAAGCTTTCAAAATGCTAGAACATTTGGTGATGTTTAGTAAAAATTACAGGTGGCTGAGACAGGAGAGCCTTAAGAAACTATAGCCTTTCTAGAATTTTAACTAATAAAATAATACAATATAGAAATTCATCAAGCACATAACATGATAGCTAGAAAAGGAAAGAATGGGACTTTCAATTTTAAATGGCCTACAAAGAAAGGTCTTTGTAGATTTTAACTTTTTAGAAATAAAATAGCTACATGTGTAGTTGAAAACTCTGTAATAGTGGTTTGGTGTAAAATTATAAAAATTGATTTTTTTCCCTTGGAACAAAGAATTCAGAGTCATTGAAAGAAGTCAGCAGCCTTAAGATTTATGTAAAAAAAATGAGAGTATAAATATACTTTTGCTCCATGGTTTCTTTTAATAGAGCTCATGCCTTATCCGTGTTTGAGTGATAGGGAGAAGCAATTGAGAGACCGGAAGAAGGGAATCCACCCATATTTCCAATTTTCTTTTATGTAACTGCTATTTGTTTGCTTATTTACTTATTATCCTAACCAGATTATCTATTTTCAATCCTAATCAGGTATTTATTTCCCGTGGTCTTGATTGGACAACTTTGATGAGATTCTAACTTCATGGAATTGGTCAGATTTTACCATTAGTTTTATTGTATCCAGGATTTTACTCTATGCTGTTTGAAAGCCCTGAATCACTCAGTGTTTTTAATTGATTCAATGAGCAGTATACTGAATACTTAAGATGAATATTCATGTCTAAATTCATAGTCTCAACCTGTGCATAAATATTAAATTTAGTACAAAAAGAAGTAGAGAGAAACTATCTATGTGTAAAATTAATCTTGTAGTTAGTAGGAAGTGTAACATCACTAGAGGAGGGGCCACTGTGAAAGCATACCAGAAATATTATTTATTTATTTATTTATTTTGAGGGGGAGGCTGGAATTAAATTGAGATGAGTTTTAACCATTTAATGAAAGGGCTCTCTTAATATGGCTTATGTCATCAGCAGTAGGGGTCTGGATTGTTTCCTTTCCCTATACCCTAAGTCTAATAGTAATTTTCCTCATTCAGTGAGGCTGATGGCTCTACTGACAGCTATTAACTGTAATGTTTATTCTTCTGCACTAGTCTGTCTACCTTAAGAACTTTATAGCTATCACATTAGAACAAAACTTTGGACTGTATTGCATTAATTGACTTTTCCGCTTCATTACCTTTTGTCGCTTACACTGTTCAGCCACCATGTGTGAAAGTGTCTTTTTCTAATAACATTTAATTCAATGCTACCAATTGTGAATATGGCCTGTGGAATCAACCAGACTGGTGTAAAAATCATAAAAAGGCTTTTAGAATATTTTTGGTTGTCTTCTGCTTTTTGAACTTTCGTGTTCACATTTTACAGATTACTTTTTCCTTTCCTGAAATGAGGACAGGAATTTCACAGTTAAAGAAACTAAATATTTTCATTATCTGCAGTAAACCAAGTCTTCATGAAAGTCTACCAAATGTTTAAGGTGAAATCTATCTAACACTCTAGTCACAATACTCACTTCATACCACTTTCTGTTTTGATTGCCTTCAGAACTGCATTTGTTGATATTTTTTGCCTCTGTTAAAACTTGCCACTTCAAAAGGTCAAAGTGCTTCTAACTGCTGCCAAACACTCTTTTTGAAGAGTGTGATGACTACTAACATTATACAATTTGCATAACATCGTTGAACTGACAGTGGCTAGTTGGCTGGCCTTGTGCATAACCATTTGCTTGACCATGGGAGAAGCCTAACTTTAATTAGCCTAACTTTTGACTTAACCACTGACTGCAGCTGCAGTGACTGGGTAGTGCTCCAGAGATGTAGCTTTTATTTTTACAGGATCTGTGATTCCTCTCATTGGAGGAGGAAGGCAAAGGTTTTACTGCTTTTAAACTAAGTTTGTGATTTTGTAACTCTAATTTTTGTAGAATCTAGTAGATGCTACAAAATAGAATTTTGAAGTGGTGTTCTAGAGGTCCAAGATTAGACCTCCAAAAGCAGTACATTAAAGTACCAATGTCAGTATTGACATATACTTCTAGTCATAAACTAAAAATCATTTATGAACTAAATAGGTTAATTTAGAGAACAGTATAGATAATATAAATCCACCTTCTTGCTATGTAATCAGATGCTTTTTCTCTTTTTATATTCTTTTATTTTGCTCTTTTGTTTTATCTTGATTTAAACACATGAAATTTAAGAAGACAGAACAAAGTAGCTGACTACTTAGATTATATTTTCATGAGAAAAATATCAGTGATATTTATTTAGTTGATATTGATTGTGGGGCAGAGGGATGCAGGGGACAAATAATTGACTACTTAAAAATATATATTGAAACTTCAGAATTCCCTTAGTGACTGATTTCCTGCACAAGTGAAAATCAGGGGATGACATTTGGAAGACCTGGTAATAGGGATTCTGCTTGTCCAAGAATGTAAACAGGAAGTTTAGCTTTATTTTAACCATGTAAGTCTGTAATGGGATATATTTTAAATCAGCCACCACATCTCTTTCTTACCTTCAGAAAATGTTGCTCAGGTAGCAAGGAAACAGCAAGTCATGAATTTCAAAGTAAGAGCTCAGCAGAAGCACACTTATGTCAGATAAATACAATGGATGGTGTGACTCTCTGTTTTGAAAGAACAGAGAAGGAACATTGCTCTTTGCTTCTACTGTTGGATTTGGCTTCTGCGTTGTAGTTGCCCAAAGAATCTCTAAAACTAGTGGAATGAATTTTACCCATTATGTCCAGATCTGATATAAAGCTCTAATCACAAATGTTGGAGACAACAGCAACAACAACAAAACATGGAATTGCAGTCCCTGATGACTGTAGAACATCTGATGTAAAATGAAGCAGATTCTATACAAGAAATTATCGCTTCAGTTCACTGTAAGCTTCAAGTTATGTTGTATGGGTTTATTCTGTAAGAACACAGTACTGGAATATTTTAGAGGTCTGACTGTGTTTATGTATAATATATTTAAATTATAAATCTTTTCTGGATAACTCTGACAGAGACTGTATTGGCAATCCGATTGTTTTGTTGTTTCTTTGTTTTTGCATATCAGTATTTAATTTGGATTTGTATCGTCCAAGCATCACAAAGAAAAGTTAGCCCCAGACACTTTTGTGGTGAATGGAGAATTTAACCAGATTTAAAGACTTGAAGATCAAGGCTTTATTTCATGTTAGTCTGTGGTAGGGTCATACTGGTCTGTTGGGAAAGGGCTCAGTCAGGTTTTACATAGGATCTAGAAAATTTGTCTTCAGATGTCTGAAATCATGTTGCCATTTGTTGCATACAGTAAGTTGAGAGTCAAAAACTTGTCTGCTCTGCATTGTATTTGTCTAGAATCTCTGCTTTCTTATTTTCATGTTCTTTGTTGCAAGTTTTGGTTTGAAATAGGAGGTACTAACTATTGAGGACATGGACATGGTTTTTCCTGGCATTGTGTCTAGTATGGTTAGTGGCAATGCAAGTTGCCCAACACTATGCTGAAATTGATCATACCAGAGCTGAAGAGGGCAGTATCCAAGTCTGCAGGTGAGATTATAGAGTCAACTGAAGCAGACACCTCTGAACATGACCTACAAAATTGGCTGTCATGAAATGATTTCATGCAGTTCATATGTTTGCAGTACCACGTTAGAAACTTCTGTTAGGGCTGCAGATTGTGGATGGTGCAAATGTTATGGTATTGCCTTATAGTTGGATCTGTACCTGCTGGCAAAGTCATACAGTGGATGAAATCTTGCTGGAAAACCTGTTTCCTAAGAGAAAATCAAAGACTATAGCCTCTGTAGACTCTATAGAATGTGGAGAATTGCACGTTAGTGTTTGTCTGGGATATGTTTCAGGAAAAAGGAGTGCTTGGAGTCTCCTGTGTTGCTGATAAGGTATGTCAAAGGAGCTTTCAAAAGCTCATTCATTGTTTGGTACTTCCCAGGACTGTGAAGAAGAATGTTAGTGAGAATTTATTTGAACTATACTTTTGGAAATTGATGTGGGATGATCAACTTGTGTTATCTACTAGTAACCCTCTGAACTCCTGTAGTAGCAATGGTCTAGGATTATTAACCTTGCAGACCACATTCAGATTGTTACTTTTTTTTTTTCTTTTTTTTTTCTTTGTATTTCTCTTTGTAATGCTCAGCCTAGTGTACAGCAGAAGAATTTTCCTTAATCTGGGAAAGCATGCTTTTGAGAACCGTATTTGAGTAAGACTGATCAGGAGATCAGTCTTACTGATCTTGAAAAGGAGAAAGACCAGTGTTTTTTTTTATATATTTTTATTTTTGTTTGTCATTGATATTATTAACCTCCTCTGATACCCTGTGAAATACTGCCTTCAGTTTACACTGTAAACAAAATCAAGTTATTATTATTGTGCTTATTACTTGTACACAAGCCAAATGTTTCCTTTTGAGCTGACGCCCTCCATTCTCTTTTAATAAACCAGTTATGAAACTGTATGAGCAATTTTTCTAATGTCTGACCTTGTAGGTGAAATTGCTGTGTGGCGCAGCACTAATGAGCTTGAAATCAAGATAAATAAAATATTCATTGCATCATGCTTGTCGTCTGTCATGTCAGCAAGTTGTACAACAAATTTGCTGTGTGTAGTTTTTTGTTTTGTTTGCTTTGTTTGTTTTGTTTGCTTATGAGATTGAGTTACTTTGTCTGTCTAAGTATCATACAGTTTTAAGGGTTTGTAGGCATGCATTTCCAATTTCTGTTGTAAAAGTGAAATCAGAGTCACTGGATTGCATTTCTTCAGATATTCCCTTATTCTCTGTGTAGATACAGTTATTGCCATGTAATGTGTGATGCTTCCTCTTCCCAAGTTTTTTGTTTGGTTGTTTTATTCTAAGTAGAAGAAAGGATACTGAAACTACAGTATTCTGTAGAAGACTGATAATTCCTAGTAACTGACAAATTTCTACAGTTAAATTATGTCCTGAGTGAAGTAAATAGGAGTTTCACTCTTGATGTTTGTGTGTTTGTAGTCACCTGGACTACTTCTCTTATAAAGCTTCCGGTTAAAACATGAAGGGAATATGTCTGCAGCCTGGGAATCCTCTGCCACCAGCTAGAATGTTTCATGTTGCTTTTACTCTGTGTTCGTCACTCGTGGGATTAGCTCTTGCTAACATCAGTAGTACTGGCTGAACACTGTAGGCTACAGGGAGTATTGCTTTCAGGACAAGCCTTTGTCTGATAAAAATGACATAATTTTCCAGAAATGTTTCTTGTGTGATTGGCAAAATACTTCTAAGTCTTGATTTGATTTTATTTTATTTAGAAAATGTCAAAATACAACAAAGTATCAAATGAACTGGGAGAGGCTTAGTTAGGGATGTTGTTTGAAAGTGGTTTCTGACAATCAATTTCCAAGGCAGTGGCAGTTTAAACCACTTACAGAAGAAAAAAAAAAGGAAGATGCTTATGTTTAACTTACCTGTATGTACCAAGTAGACATACACCAGGTCACTAGAAATATTTTTCTTATGTTTCATCATGATGTTAAATGAGGACATAATTTCTGCTTCAAGTTGAAATAATTCTCTCTCAAAATTAGTCTCAGTGATCACCAGCAGAACAAGCTATAAATATTGCTACTTTGACCTAGCTTCTTTGTTTGAACTACATGCTGGGACAAATTATTTGCACTTCCCTGCAAGTGGAGGAGGAGAGCATGATATTTATTTCACCACTGCCACTCCATTAGCATTAGCAGTGTTACTCCTCCTTACTTTGGCTGAGAACCAAGCAAAGTGTTTATTTTAAAATATGTGAGATGCTCATATGTCACTATAGTGTTCTGTGATGCTGTTTCAGATACGAAGACATCTCTCTGCTACAGTACAGAGTGAAGAAAATATCACTGATTCTACCTGCTGTGCCTTGCTAGTTACAACACTCGTTTCCCAATAGCAGTCATACAATGCTACACCTGACTAAGAAATACCCATATCCAGAGACAAACAAATAAATAAATAAATAGCATTTGTATGTGTAGATCTGGATCTGCATCACTTTGCCGCTTTTGTTTAGAGACCTTTCTTTACTAACCTTGGAAGTTAATTTTACTGCATTTCATTTTGCTAGTCAACCTAGCATTTTGTTAAGCAATTGAAATAGCAGAGCAAAAACATAGGAGTCCATGATTGTGCATAAGAAGAAATATGGGCTGTCAAGATGAAGTGGAGTTGTGATGGTAGTCTGGAGGAAGAACCTTACATTCTTTCAGAGTTGCCTAGCAGCTAAATATGATTGCGTTTTATTATTTCTGCATATAAATATGCCCTTGTTCAAAATGCTTGACAAACACGGGCAAACAAATTTTCACAATGATAACAATGCTATGTAAAAACATTATCTGCACTTTCTGTAGCACTTTATAGGACATTTATTGAAACCTTTTAACATATATGCTGGAAAACATTAGTCATCACTCCAGACAGACTTTTCAGTCACCCTGCCACAGTCTTATTGTTCTTTTGAGTCTCCAGTCTGCACTGCTTTCACTGTCTAGACACGTTCACTTTTTGCTTAAACATCCCATTCAGTAAAAGCTCACCATCCCTGGTGATTCCTATGGAACTTATCACATACCATAGGAGTTATCTGTAGTTCAGCAGTAAAGTCATTTTACATATCATGGTATGGATCCAAATTTCTGCATACATGTCAGTTTAGGTATAAGTGGAATGTCTGGTTGTTTATTCTCCGTGATTTCTGTGATTAAAAGCAAGTCACAATACAATGTACTTAGTGATGCTAGTATGTTTGTATGATGCTAGCATTGTAAAACATCAACAGACCTTTCATCTTTTTTAGACAAAATTAAAAATTCTTACTTTGTCAAAGGGGAACACTTTTTTTTTTTTTTTAGCCTAGCATACATATACGGATGAGGAAACTGACTTCAGTTAATCTGACCAAACATCACTATGAGAGCACTGTGAGGATTAGATATCAAGATGCCTAGCTTTGGAAGAGCAGTGCCAAGACACTATGTCATACATTCTCCTAGCAATGAGCTTAAAAGTCCTTTGTTCACTATCACCTATGCTATACTCTCTACAAGAGTTACACAGGAAAAGACGTATGGATCAAATAACTAACAGCAAAGTGCATGAAGAGTGCTAGAGGAACCAGGAGATGGACAGAGAGCCAAGCAACTTGAAAGAAAGCTGCCTTCTTTGGCTTAACAGTGTGTCTTCACATGGCAGGTGATAAGGCAATTCAATCCCATTTTTTCCCTCTCCTTAAGAACATTACAGAAGAAAGAGGAAATTGCTTTTGGATAATGTGAAATTTAGTGCAACTCATACAAACAACTCTTTCTCTGTGCTTTTTTGTCATGTCCATAGCATGACTACCGTACATAGAAGATTGAAAAAGCAGGACAATTGCTGGACACCAAATCCAAAAGAACCTGTTTCTGATGTAATCTGTATCTTCCATCCAATCTTGATAACAAAATATATACTATATCAGGAAATGTGATTTCCGTTAATTACCTTTATTTCCAGAACATATATCCTCAGCATCCTGTGAGTCCATCTCTAACAATGTTTCTAGTAGGTTTTCATGGTAATTGTTCTTTTTATGCTTTTCCCTGTGACCATTATACTGTGCTCTAAAATAAAAGTGTGTCAACAAACTTAGGCCTTTTCTTCATGTTTCAGAAATAAAGCAAATTAAGCTATATATTTTTTCATTTTTTAACTTCTTTTTGCAAGTAACCATTTGTAAATGTCAAAAACATTTATTAACATCAATAGCTATAAGGATTTACAGAAGTGTGTGATATTCATGAAACAATAGATCAAAAAAGCAGAGGAATAACAACTTTTTCCACACTATGTATGCTCAGGAGAGAATAAAAGGCCTGGCTCTGACATTACATGAAGTCTGATTCGGAAGTAACTCCCTTCTAGTCCGTATAAAATCAGCGTGAGCGTCAGAATCATTCAGCACATTTCCTCAGCTGTCCAACACTTGCTAGTGTTTGCGTTACTGTATGTGGATGTCTTAACATTTGTAATGAGGTCTTCAGCTTCATGATACTCAGGCTGCTCTGTGTGCAGCCTTGGAGGCTGACCAGACCTGTCAAATCCAATGGAAAATAAATGTAATGGCCAGCTGGCTTGGAAGGCTGCAGTTAGATCATCTCAAATGAAAACTCCACCCGGAGGTCTGCCCTTCTCCTGTAATGGAATTTAGGCTTCCAGCAATAGACCATTCTATCCCTACCTGAGCTACAAGGTTTTAACCTTTGACTTTTTACCATTTCATAATTGAGCAAAGGGACTTCTAATTCTCTGTTTAGAGTGCTTCAGAGCATCAGTAGAGATTTCTGGAGGGTGATTTAGTAGTCTCTCTAGACAAAGGAACTTTTGTCTTCTGTGTGATGAAATAGGGAAAAGATGTCCCAAATGCCTTCTGTCAAAAACAAATAAATGTCAGTAATGTATTAGTAACTAGATTTTGTGATCTTTATATGCCAAAATATTATTCTGAAAAAAAAAAAAAAATCTCTAAAAGCTGAAAAGGCATGATTTTGAGGTCATTTACCTCCTTCATAATTATAAAGGGAAGACAAAACAAATTAATATCAGGGCTTTTGGTGGGTGGATTGGGATTTAAATTAGGCCTAATAGTTCTGAAATCAGGGGTTGTTTGATTTTTATCTCCTCGTATTTTTCACAACATGCACTGGTCCTCAGTTCTCATCTGTCAGACTTACCTTAGGAGAATTGGTCTCAAAATATAAATTGCTCACACGCATGTGACAGCCAGTGGGGGCACTGCTACAAAATGTGGGGTTTCTATTTATGAAGTTTTATTTGAACATAGAGAACCTCTGTGAGAGCACCTGAAATCAAGAAGAGGCCTACTATGTTCACACAACACTGATACACTTCAACTATGATATTTAGAAATGAATCTGGAAGGGTAAGGGATAGACAAGAATATTGCTAGAGAGAGTTGAGCCTAAGAATGAGATTGAGAATGAATGAGATTATCAGTCATAGTGAAAAACCTTCAAGATATTAATCTATAGTGGATTCAATGTTTTGGGGTCCTAACAGGAGTCTGTAATAGAGGTAATGGGAGACTGTATAAAGACCTTCCAGGGCAAGATATGCTCTTCTTCTGAATTCAGGTTTACCATAAAGAAGTCGTGGTCCTCCAATTTGTGTGCTTGTGGTCTCACACTGTAAGTTTTCCCATTATCACCTGTCACACTGTGGTTTGCAAAGGCTACATATATAGTACTATGTTGTATTAGTGTGATGTCAGCATTCCGCAGAATCACTTTTTCCAATAAACGCATAATCTTGAGGATGTGGGAATGTGTTAAAGGCAGTGGTTTTTTAAGTTTTCTGGAATAAACAGGCTTAGAAGTTAGAAACAAACAAACAAACAAACAAAAAAAAAAAACACAGAATTTTATTCTAGGTGGTTGCATATTTTTTTTTCTTTCTTTCTTTTTTTTTTTTTTTTTAAAGATTTTTATATTGTACATCTGATAAAAACATTATTGCTTTTGGGTAATAAAGTATAGTGATGTTTAATAGCAGGTGCCTGGAGAGCAAAATTGTCAAACAACAATATGTAGCAAGAATACAGGTTAGAAAGTTAAGCTAATTTACTAAAAATATTAAAGAATATATTTTCATTTTGCCATTGATATGGCTTACAAAAATTTTGCTTTCATGTTATATACCATTAATTCATTGAGAAATAATAATTCAGTAAACACCATTCAAAAACATTTTTCCTCTGATGTAATTTTGGGCATTTCTGGGTCGTATTTGTTGTTGTTGTTTCTGTTTAGATAATAAATATTCCTGGGTTTTAAGGAATGATGAGAGAACTCTGAAAATCAGTATTTTACAGCAAGTATATTTAAGAGGAAAAAGGAAATCTAAGCAATAAATCTTGTTTCTATGTTAGGATTTCATTTTACCTCTACAACTGCATTTCAGAAACAAACAAAAAAAATGAGTCTAAAGAACATATATCTTTAATAATTTGCCATCTGCAATGTATAGGATAATGCACTTGTTTGAAGAGGAGCAATAGCTCTTATTAATAATGAGGGGTTGGTATTTCTCTCATGTAAAATAATAGTTGTATCAGTGCAAATAGGAACTGCTTAATGATTCATTTGTCATTTAAATCTTTCAGCGTAGTTACAGCACATGCTTTTATATCCTTATTTTGCTTCCTTTTTTTTTTTTAATATATTAATTATACCTATTGTTCATTGCTAAAATGAACAAGGCTGCTCAGCTGATGCCATTTTTCATACGCTCTCTCAGCAAGGAGGGAACGAGAATGATGCTGCATGCACGTCTCCATGGCGACCTTGGTCTTGGCCTGATGCCTGCAGTCTGGCCCGCTCACAAAACACCATGCCCTGATGAATTATTTAGCTCTGCTGAAGAAAATAAAATAAAATAAAATACAGCAACAGGCTCCCAGTGAATAACTTAAAGGAGTGAGGTGACATCAGTCTGCTTATACTGATGTGCTCGAGGACTCTCACCAGCTAGCAGAGTGACCAGTTTGCTGTTGTTTTTCTTAAGGCTCTTAATCTCTGTCCATGTTGGATACCCACAGTGTCAGTGGTTGTGAATAGAAAGCAACAGAGTAATAATTCTGTAAGTTGACAATATTTTTTTTTCTTTGTTAATCTTTCAGTTATCTCTGAACAGTTTTATTCTTCCACTATTAACAATATATTTTTATAGAGAGAAATGACAAGAGTTTGGCAGTATCATACACCAAATGGTGAAGAATATAAATAGTTATGCCTGAATTGCCTGAATGATTGTATCAGTTTTTTAAAGAGCATTTGGTAGTTGTGAAGTGTTTCTGACAAAGTTTACTGACCTATATTCTATTTATGCATCATTATTGTGCTTGGATTACATGTATCCCATCCAAAAAGCATATATGCAGTTTTGAGATTTGAGGCATACTTGCAGGTCAGGAGTTTGATTAGAATAGACGGAAGTTGTTAATTCTACAGGTATTTACTGCAAGTATAATGAAAATTTGTAATATTGGAGGACAAGGTACCAAGTGTACTCTGGTTTGGCACCTTGGAATTTGGAGAGAAATTTGAACACAGAGTCTGGTAGTAAAAAGTTGACTCTATAGAGGGTCATTCATGTGCATGTACGGCAGGCCAGGGGACCCATTTGCGTATAAGATTCAAAAGCCTACAGTTTCTGAAGAACTCATAATTTTCTAAGGGGAGAAGATCATTTCATATTACCACTGACCAAATCTCTGTGTTGAAGAAGTGAAACATTTCAAATATTTTATTTTCCTGTCCCTGGTGTACTTCTGCATACTTTTGCGGCATATAGTCTATGCCTTCTTCTTGTACAACTGCACTAAGTAAGGATTATAAGTAAGATGTTTGACAGATTCAGTGGGGACCACATCTGTGTCAGTGGTTTGAAATTCAGGTATATTTTGTTGCCTGACTCATCTTTTGGTTCTGATAAGGCAACATGCAATTGACATGTTCTGCTTGAAATCTGAACCTGCAGAAAGAATGTTCCCGACCTGTCATAGCGTATAATTAGTCCACATAAGTCTTAGTTCGAACTAACCTGGTAAAATGCTACCAGCACTACCTCTCATCAATAGTGGCTCACAAAGCCATGGTGTGCCAAACATTCTCTCTGTTCATTATTACAGCTTCAGACTGAGTCAGGAGATTATTCTCCATGGCTGTGTTAGCCTGTAAATCCATGGCAGGACTCAGAATGAGGTGGCTGAGATTCCTCTGTCCCCTCACACATTGCTTTTGTCTTAACCAGAAGTAACTTCAACTAAACCAAAGTCTTAGCTAGCTAAGGTTAGAAGTATAAAGCTGCATGTTAGCCATTAAATCCTTATTTTGAAAGAGAGTAAGTCAGTCTAATAACCTCATTTTGCCTTGGGACTCACATTTCTTGAAATAAAACATGGAACGGTTTGCTAAAGGAAAAATTGTAAATCCTCTATGTTTCAAGAAGTCACATGTCAAAGTCTCCTGAGTATATCCAACATCTTTGCATCTGCCAGCTGCAAATAAAGATGAATTAGTAAATACAGTGTTCAGTTGTTATCTAGAGAATACAAGAATCTGAAGAGCTAACAAAGTCACTGTAAGGATGCACAGTGTATTTCAAAGGCAGACAGGTAACGATCTAAAAAAAAAAGCATTGCTTTTTCAGAAGAACTTCTTCAGCAGGGAGGAAACAGATTTCTAACTACAGGGGATTATAAAGTCCACATTCCCTGTGAATAATCAACATGTACTATTTTCTCTTTCTTTCTCTCTCTCTCTCTCTCTCTCTTTTTAATTAACGTGTTCTTTATTAGCTTTGTTTTTCTTTATTTTTAGGAATATTTGTTATTCTTGGGAGATCTGATTCTGAGTCTGGGACTGGTATTCTACATAAGGCTGTTAGGTGGTTACTTACAGCTAAAATTTCTAGTTTACATACTCCATTATTTTAGATTATATTACTTTTGACAGGTGGAACATCTGGGTATTGTTATTACATTTATATTTACTTCTGAAAAATAAAACATCTAAGTTTATACTTAGTTTCCCTTTAAAAACATTACAAAAAACATGACTTCAAAATCTACAGCATCTTTGTAGAATACAGTGAAAACAATTGTATATTAAATAAATCCCTTGAAACGCCATTTCAACACTTCAGATGAAATTGATTATAAGATCTCATTAGACTGATCTCATTAACATCATTCAGAGAATTTGTAATTCAAAAAGAGGTACTAAATGATGGGAACAGCTTTTTTTCATATTCCATTTGCTTCTGAAGTAATAGTGTGTAAATATTATATTTTATTTTCAGGCATACATATGTTTAGATTTTTATAGTGTTTTTTAATCAGTCCTGGTGCTTTGCATTGATCATCCAAGCTGATGGCTGCTTTGCTCAAGGGCGGGACCCTTCACCATTTTACTGATTGATAATTGCAGTGATTTATGAGATAAGTCATGGATTTTTCCAGCTCTGACTTTCAAAATAACCTGGACAAGTAAAAATAAATTCTACCATCAACATAGTATGTGTTTTGGGTTCAGATGATTCAGCATTACTTTTTGTAAAGCTGACTATTTTAGTAGCATCTCCAAGTGCCATTCTGTATTGTTGAAATCTCCCTGTTTGCCACTGATCCTAATGATCCTATTGAAGAAAGTATTTCAGACTCCGTATCTTTGCTTCTCTGTTAAACACTTGCAAGTCATGGTCAAAGTACTTCCCTTACTCTGATGAAATTATTGCTGGATGACTCAACTATGTTTAGAAGACTGGTATAGAAACTCTAATCAGTATGCTTAAAAAAATACCTTACTAGTAGTTAAGACAAATTTTTGGATGTTCTAACTGTATAATTTAGTATTAACTTAGAGTATTCTCCACTTTTTTCTTTATTTTTTTTTTTTTTTTTTTTTTTTTTCTGATGTTTTAAAAATAGAGGTGTCTGGAACAAGGACAAAACGTGTTTTACAGTATTATTATGAGGTTTGGCACATCTTTAGATTGCAGTTGTGTTTAATGAGGAATTTCTTTAAGATAATGTGATTTTACCTGTACCACAGGAGATTAATTTTGCGCTTTAATAAGAGCAAGCAAAATTCCCAGTTAAAACCCGTAATCTAGCTTAGTGTATTTTCACTGATGTTTTCCTGACATGTTTTCTGAATCTGAAAACTTTTATAAGTCAGCTCAACATAATACATCTTTACTCAGAGAAAATTGCTGTTCAAGTCAAAGGCAAAGTTCTGTATTCCACTACTATATTTGTCAAACATTAGAAACAAGGGAAGGGACACTTTTTTTTTTTTTTTTTTTTTTTTTTTCCCCCTGCAGAATTCAGTCCCATGTCCCTAAATTTAAAGACAAACTGCAAGAAGATATCCTAATTAACATTTAATGAACTGTATGATCTCATAGTCCTGCTGAAGTAGAAGACTGTAATCCATAATTTAAGAGTGTGAAATGCATTGTCTTTACTTTAGGCAATTAAAACCAACGTTATTTAAGAAATACATTGCATATTAGTTAGTCTTGGCTTTCAAAACACAGTATAAATGGAAGTAAAAGTTTCTACTGTCAATTATGACTAAAATTGACACCTTAACTCTTGTTTATTAGTGTAGTGGACTGAATCTGCTTTAGAGACTGACTACTTTAATTCTGTCCCAGAATTTTCCATCAGATTGAGTTGAACATTTATATAAATAAAACTGAGAAGGAGCAGCATGGGATGAGTCTCAGGACACATCTGAGCTTCTGTAGAAACTGCAGAGGGGGGTTGAGCCCACAGGACAAAAGATGCTGCCTGAAATGGGTTGTCTGAATGGCACAGCTGTAAAAGAAATGGAAGAACGAAGGGAAGCAAAACATAGTGCACACCTTGTGCTTATGGACAGAGCCCTGCTGAATCCCAGATTGTTTGTGATGGTCCAGAAATTGCTGTCAATGGGGGTGTAGTTTTAGCAGTACAATAAGCACAAGCATCACCAAAAATCACTCTACATCAATCAGGTTGCTGTTGATAAAATCAGAGGTGATCAACTTCAGGGTGACTTGAAGAGCATAACATCTCAAAAATACATTTATAAAAGTTTAATTGAATTCAAATTAAGGCATAGTAAGAATGGAAAAAAATACTTGGGGATTGTACAGCAAAGTCACAGTTTGAGAACATACTGACAACGTAGCTTAAAGGGGCTGCAAAGGGGTGATTGGTGCTGTGGTTTTGTCTTCCCTTGTTTCAAATAGCTGGATTTAATCTATCCTCATTATTCATGTGGCACTTCTTTTTTCTTCTGGTAGGTGATTGTCTGGCAGCAGTCAGAGGTTAAAGTTAGACCTTTAGAATTGTTGAATTGATGGCCATATCCATGAAGTTGCAAGACTAATGTGCTAGATACTGCTGGATTCTGTTATTGTCTGTTTTTTCTTGGTGGTGGTTTTGTTTATTTGTTTTGCCAGATGCATTTGAAGCTTGGCTGATTTGAGAACTTACTTTTTAGTGTGATGGGAACCCAAGTCAACCACAGCTGCAATACAGATGTTCATAGACTTTGCCTTTACAAGTAAGTCTTCACAGGAAACCTGAAGGCTTTTAAATAAACAAGTAAATAAATAAATAATTTCTAGGCTTTCTAAGCATAAAACTAGATGAGTTAAGTTTCTAAGAAAATTCAAACAACTTAGGGAAGGCAATTGATATAAGAAGGACTAATAAACAAATGCCTTCCCGTCGTTGAACCTTGCTTCCAGACAACTCACTGACTTCTTGAGTCAGCACCATTCTGTGGGGCCATAGAGGAAAAAAAAAAAAAAAAAAAAAAAAAAGGAAAAAAAAGGTCAATCAGCTCTGGGGCCTGATTTTTTGCAATAGTTTCTTCACATTTTCAATGAAGTTGCAGGCTCCCAGTTTTCTGCTGTTATACAGGTTCCTTTCCTTCATCTTTTTCTCTTCGAGGAGTCTCAGTGTCGTCCCCAAGAAAGGAGCAATCTCCCTTTTTCAGCAGATTCCACCCCAACAATGTTCATAACTGCCATCAAGAATGAAAACCAGGAACTGTCCATCACAGGTTGTTCACAGTGTAACTTTATTTTCTAGCAGTTGATGAGACAGGCAAAGTAGCAAATTCAATTGCAGTATGGCTTGTTATAATTGACATGAGAGTAGATTTGCTCTATATCGTTCTATTTCTAGATCTGGAACAGGAAATTAAAAAGATATAGCAGAATGAATAACCTAGTGTAGAGAAGTCACAGCCATACCTAAATCGGGAGTTGTGGTTTATGGATGTAATTGCTATGCTAAAAGAACCCACAAACCAAAATTTTTATTATGCTATAATCTCTGTGTAGAACAGCATCAGGTATATGGGCACAAACTTGCAATTGCAGTGAAGAATATGCAACAGATAATTTCAGTAAAATACTCAGGCTTGTTTTTTAATTTTTTTTTTTTTTTTTTTTTTTTTTCTGTTTTCTTTCCTATTTCTGCTTGTATGTGCTTTTAAAATTGTTTTCTTTTACTCATGTATCCAGACAATTTTGTTATTTCATCTGAAAATAATCCTATTGCATTTCAAGGATGAAGAAAATTCATTTCAATGAGGGTCACTTCTAAGCGTTTCTTAAAAACACATTCAGGCAAAAGTATTTCTCCAAATAATGCATAATGGGAATGATGTATAACTTTTATTAATATTATTATAATTTTATTTTATTTTATTTTTATCAAAAGAAAGAATCTTCTTTCTTCTGAGGAAAAAAGAATCCTTTAAGGCCGGTGATCCCTGTACCTGAGAACGTCTTTCGGTTATTTGTGTGTTCTTGATTGTGATTGTCTGACTGTGGTTGTGCATATGTGTGCATAGATAGCTCATAGGTTTGGTGATTATATAGCTGGATTATAAAGTTTTCAGGGTCTGTCTTCCCCTTGGGAACAAGCTATTTAGAGTCCAATAAAGTGCTGCATGCTATTTCTTTTCCTTTCACTCATTACTGAGCTTACTTGGTCAGATGTGTAGCTTGGACATAGGAAAGCACTTCTGCTGTGATGTGATAAGGGACTGTCAGAATTGAGTACTTTTCTTTCTGAATTAGGCTATATAGATTTTTTAAGGCATGCTTGGTTTGCATTTTCTAAGTGAAAGCAAACTTTAAGTTGCCATAGAAATGAGTACAGCACGTCTAAAAACTTTGAGTCAAAGCCTTTTTCTTATACTATCAAAAGAGATTTCACAAAAATGTAAATCCGTGCTGAAGTTGCAAGCTTTATTGCTATCTAACATTTTGCAGTTTCTGAAAATATTTTTATATTCATTGTTACTCTGATTTTTTGAAAATAATTATTATATCAGCTACTGCATTATATTTTGAAGTTGTGCATTCATTAGTATGTCCACAGGTCAAAATAAGCAAATAGTTTAATATCTGATTTTCATTTCTGATGGTTTTGTGTGACAGGTAAGCTTCTGTATCTGTATGAAGCAAAGAAAGTAAAACGGCTTGGAAGCTGAAAGGCTGTGTATAGAAAAGCTTTGGCAGAGCATTGTTTGGGGGGTTCGAGGAGGAGATGGTGGCTGAGATGGGAAAATAAAGAGAGGATGAAAAAATAAAGGGAGATATGGAAGTTTCAGCATAATTTGATCATTACTAGTAGTCAAGATATATCTGAGGCATTTCCAGGTCTGTTTGCTATTCTGCTAATATATCCTCATATATACTGAAATGTTTGAAGAAGTGTGTGACAAGCAGTCTGTGATAAATTGAAGGCTGTCAGTCAGAAACTGAATCCAAAGAGAAGAAAACTATTTAAAAATAGGATGGTAAGTTAGCGAGATATACTTTTTTTTTTTTTTTTTTTTTTTTTTGAAATAACTAGGGTGATACAGAAATTTTTCTATTTCTTCTAGGATATGGAAATATTTCAAGGATTCTTCTCCTGTTTGTCTCAGTTATAATGCTAAACCCATATTACTCAAACACTGCACAGGTTAAGTGAGAAAGGCAAGCTTCCAAGAATCAGTGCAATGCATTTTTTTTCTTTCACAGGCACTGACATCTCATCACATCTCTTGTTTTAGGCTGCTTGCATGTCAAAGTTCTTTAAAGTTGAATGTGCATGGCAATCCTTAGAGTAAATATACCGGTGTCTTGAGAAAGTATTATGTCATAATAGCAGAAGTCCAAATTTTCTTAAGAGAAATAACTACACAACCTTGTACTCCTGATCATATTCTAGAATCCTTTCATCTTATTTTTCATAATTTCTAATCATGAGAGTTTGTGTATCCCTACAATAGATTTTACGGCTTGGGAATCTTGAGTGGCAGCCAGCTAAGTTGCTAGGGGAAAAAAAAAAAAAAAAGCAACAAAAAAATGCTATGATTGACTATAAAGTTAAGGACAGAAACATGATAGTGCTGATGCCCTAACCTAATCTGATGTATTAGGACAGTTTCAACATGAACAAACATTGAATGTGCAAGAGGAAATTATGCATGCAAAAAGAGGCTTATCTCTTTCCATAATTCAGTAGATTTAAGATTCACATTTGTAGACACCGTTTTTCAGACTGACTGAAAACTTGCCAAAGAAGGTCCTAATGTCAGGGTAGACATTAGTGGAATATGACTTGTAAATTCATCCACCCTGCAGTGTAAAGTGCTCCTCAGAGTACCAGAGTACTACTTTTAAATCAAAAGGTGAAAATACAGTCTTTGAAGGTGAAATATTTGGTGCAGCATGTAGAGGAAGCCTCCGGGTGAAGGATATGAGTGACAATTGGTTGTTCTGGCTCAGAAAAAGTAAGTACTCTGTAAAACTTATGGGGATTTCTAACAGCTTAGAGATTTCTCAGTAAAACACAGAATAGGAAAATATTGGAAATCACTGTAGATGGAATAAGCTTGGAACAGAAGCTGGCAATTATGTTTCCTGATAACTATGAATTGTGTCACAAAATAGCCTGAAACTTAACTGGTAAGAAATCAAGAGGCTGTGATAGTAGCCAGGGCCTCGACAAACGAAGGGATTAGTTTATAAGTCAGTACAGATGGGAAAACTTAAAATCCAAAGTGTTTCAAAAGGCAGGAAGCAGACTAGGCTCAACAAAAGATATACCACCTTGGAAGTTAAAATCTAGGAGAAATCTAATGTCAGATTCCAGTAATTCTCCAAGGATATATTCCCACAAGAGGATGCAGTGGTTGGTCTCATTTTCTGTGGCATACCTCTTCTATAACGCAGCTATACTGCCTCTACTATTTGAGCTAGCTTGTGCAACAATACATGCTGACATACCTTGGAATTTAGCTTGTTACTTATGCAGAACAAGAGCATAGCTGCGCAGAGATTCTCTGCATGCAAATTCAGGCAAACAGGAAGAAATACAAGAAGAGTAGGAGTCCCTGAGCTGGTGGAAGGGGATGGGGAGCAGAATGTGGCCCTCACAATCCATGAGGAAATGGTTGGCGACCTGCTACAGCACTTAGATGTATGCAAGTTGATGGGATCCATCCAAGGGTGCTGAGAGAACTGGCGGAAGAGCTGGCCAAGCCGCTTTCCATCATTTATCAGCAGTTCTGGCTATCAGGGGAGGTCCCAGTCTACTCGCAGCTAGCAAACATGATGCCTATCTACATGTAGGGCCGGAAGGTAGACCTGGGAAACTATAGGCCTGTTAGTTTAACCTCAGTGCCAGGGAAGCTCATGGAGCAGATTGAGTGTCATCAAGCGGCACTTGCAGGGCAACAAGGCGATCAGGCCCAGTCAGCATGGGCTTATGAAAGGCAGGTCCTGCTTGACGAACCTGATCTCCTATGACAAAGTGATGTGCTTAGTGGATGAAGGAAAGGCTGTGGATGTGGTCTACCTTGACTTCAGTAAGGCTTTTGACACTGTTTCCCACTGCATTCTCCTCAAGAAACTGGCTGCTCTTGGTTTGGACTGTCTTACACTTCGTTGGGCTAGAAACTGGCTGGGTAGTCGGGCTCAAAGAGTCGTGGTGGAGTTAAATCCAGTTGGAGGCCATTCACTAATGGAGTCCCCCAGGGCTCACTACTAGGGTCAATTCTCTTTAATATCTTTATCGATGATCTAGAGGAGGGGATTGAGTGCACCCTCAGTAAGATTGCAGACGACATCAAGTTAGGTGTGTGTGTCGATCTGCTCGAGGGTAGGAAGGCTCTGCAGGAGGATCTGGATAGGCTGGACTGATGGGCCGAGGCCAACGGTATGAAGTTCAACAAGGCCAAGTGCCGGGTCCTGCACCTGGGGCACAACAACCCCAAACAGCGCTACAGGCTGGGAGATGTGTGGTTAGAAAGCTGCCTGTCAGAGAAGGACCTGGGAGTATTGGTTGATAGTCGGCTGAATATGAGCCAGCAGTGTGCTCAGGTGGCCAAGAAGGCCAACAGCATCCTGGCTTGCATAAGAAACAGCGTGGCCAGCAGGTCCAGGGAGGTGATTGTCCCCCTGTACTCGGCTCTGGTGAGGCTGCACCTCGAGTACTGTGTTCAGTTTTGGGCCCCTCACTACAAGAAGGACATGGAGGTGCTGGAGCAAGTCCAGAGAACGGCAACGAAGCTGTTGAAGGCTCTGGAGAACAAGTCTTATGAGTAGCGGCTGAGGGAGCTGGGACTGTTCAGTCTAGAGAAGAGGAGGCTCAGGGGTGACCTTATTGCACTCTACAGGTACCTGAAAGGAGGCTGTAGTGAGGTGCGGGTTGGTCTATTCTCCCATGTGCCTGCTGACAGGACGAGGGGGAATGGGTTAAAATTGCACCAGGGGAGGTTTAGTTTGGATATTAGGAAGAACTTCTTTACTGAACGGGTTGTTAGTCACTGGAATAGGCTGCCCGGGGAAGTGGTTGAGTCACCATCCCTGGAGGTCTTTAAAAGACATTTAGATGTAGAGCTTAGGGATATGGTTTAGTGGAGGACTTGTTAGTGTTAGTTCAGAGGCTGGACTCGGTGATCTTGGAGGTCTCTTCCAACCTAGATGATTCTGTGATTCTGAGTCTACTTTCATTAAAACCATTTCCTGTGTTGATGTGTCTCATGTTTTTTGCTGAAGTGCTCTCCTGTTTCCACCATGCTCTACCTCCTCATCTTTCCATAGCAGGGTTGCTGGGCTCTTGACTCTTAGTGGGTGAAAAGAAAGGAAGAAGTTGGTTAATCTCAATCTCCAACAGTATTAAAGCAAGTCTGTCTATTCTTCCACTTGTGTTATGTCCTATTTTCTCGTTGACAGTCTAGAATTATCATGGGAAGTTATCTCGAGGTTTTGTAGTCAATGCCTGTGTCTGTGCATAGAAAATCCACCCACCCATGTCAGGGAGGTTTGGAAACAGCTGTTCCAAGTGGGCCCTTGAAAAGAAACAGAACATCTGTGGGGATCAGCATTAATTAGCTTTATACAAAGCTTCTTTCCAAGAACCTGTGAAATCTACCTTCACTTGGACAACCGAAATAAATAGGAGGAGAAACTCCTGACTCTTTCTTCCTGCACTGAACCTTCCAAACAAATACCACCTGCCAGGACAGATTAGTAGAAGCTTGATGTCTGTCACTTCTTGCTGGAAAAATCTGAATAATCCGTTTCTTACTTCTCCCCCCACCCATCCCTCCACCCTCTGTCATTCCTTTATCTGTTTTACCTACTTGTTAACCAAGAGTTTCTGTTCTACCTCGATCCAGAGACAAGTGTTAGTTCTTACTGCATGACCTCACTCACATACAACAGTGACAGTGTTATGGTAATTAACAATTCAGAATTGAATTCTCTTCTGAGATTCTTCAAAAAAATGAAGACGTATGCTCACGCTGAAAGAGACGATAAAAGATCTTGATCAGTACTGGAGTAGAAAAAAGATCTTGATCAGTGGCTGGAGTAAAAAAAAGAGTTGCTCTCCTATTTCATGGTAATTATATTTGTTGACTAGATGTGTTTCATTTTGCTTGGCTTGTGAGAAAATTAAACTAAGGCTTGTTATTAAAAGCTTGTATATAATTCCTTTAGATATCAACCCAGTTCTGAAGGAAGACCTATTACTTTTTCAGTAATGACAATTAGCTATGGAATGGCCGTATTTACATGAAGATAACTAGGAAATGAGCTGCAGTTTTTAAGCAGGAAGTAACCACTACCTCACCATGTTTTAATGACGTTAGACAATCTGCAGTAACATACAGTGCTTTCAGACATGAAAACATCTTTCTTCTAAGTAATCCTGTTTAAGCATTCTAGCATTCAAATGAAAATTTAGGTAGAACATTAGCACTAGATTTGAAAAAGCATACTTCTGTAGCATTGCAGAGAGCTGATGCCTTACCTTGCAAATGTTTGGAGATGATATTTTTGTGCCTAGTGCTCAGGACCCAGTTGAGGTTGTTAGAGCTTCACAGGTGAGAAATCCTTAAACTTTATAATCTCCTCAGCAGCGAACTTCAATAGTCAGGTTCAGAGCAAATTCGACTGTCATTTGAACTAGTATAAAGTTTGAGAATCACTTTTATAACCAGAGTGGTTTTGCTGGATTTGCGCTAAAACAGACAATAGGAAATTGTCTATTAGGTAGATATGTATTACATAAAAAATAATTATGATGTCTATGCAGTTAACTAATCAAAGGCAATCCTAGGAGTGAAAAATATAATATGTTTTAGGGCTATCTTTATTTCAAGCTGAAAGTTGAGAAAACTGAAAGAATTTTGCCTGCTTAAAGAGGATTAGATTACTGGAGTTGGAGATGTGCTTTATGTGTTAAATTATATGATTAGAGAGTCAAGGCATTTAAGGATAAAATATTTAATGAAAAACAGTGTGAAATTTGGCTTTCTGGGTAATCCATCTCTTAAAATTCTGAAATATATATATATATTGCAAGTAGTTGATGGAACACAGTTTGGTCAAATAGTCCTCACTGAAGAATGTTTAAAAGCAGACATAGTATGCTAAAATTGAAGTTGTAATAAAACAAGAGACTAACATCAATGGTGCTTGAGAACATACTATCACTGCCAAAATCTCTAAAACTAATCTCTAAAGTGTCCCTATCTTGAGCTAGTTTTATCAGTAGCTGCCAGTAGAATTATTATGTTGAATGCAGGCAGATTAAGAGAGCTCTTAGAAGATGTAGTATGCTGAAGACATTTTTACTGTATTGTTGGGTTTGTCACTTAAGCCAGAGCACGTCCTGCTCAGGGCTTTCAGCACAGGACAGGATAAGATGAGACCCAGACAAAATTTTTTTTAGGGATGAACATGTGTTGAAAATACTAATTTGCTAAAATAAACATGCCATGATTTTTTTTTCTAATTATTTTCTCTTTTAATTAAGATTCCCATGGGCCCCAGAACTATTGGATGGTTTACTTTTTGTGTCTTTGTTCCTTGGGGTAAATCTAGACTAGTTTCCCTACCTTTTTTTTTTTTTCTTCTGTGGAATGTTAAAGAGATAAATGTATGCTATTCTTCCTTAAATTAAGGCATTTGTATTCTCTCTTTTTCTTTCTATAATTAGATGTATATTCTAATGCTAGAGAAAAATAAAGGTTGTATTTGATGAGAAAACATCTGTAAAAAAGGACTGCTGATACTTGTTTTATTACAATAAATTTTAGTGATGTCATCCTTCTATGACTGAAGTACGGTACTTTGTTGGGAAGCATCTTTCTTTTGATGTCTTTTCCTTCGACAGTGCTTATCAACTGCATTTTTATTAACTATCTGTACTGGGTCTGGCTGGGATGTTAACTTTCCCTGCAGCAGCCCATACAGTGCTGCGCTCTGCACTTGTAGCTAGAACAGCAGTGGTATCACACCGGTGTTGTGTCTGCTGCTGAGAAGTGCTGGCACAGCATCAGGACTCTCTCTGACCCTCCAAGGGGGTGGGCAAAAAGTGAGAAAGAAACATCAGCAGGGCAGCTGACCTAAACCAACCAAAGGGATATTCCATACCATGTGATGTCACACTCAGCAATAAAAGGTGGAAAAAGGAAGAAGAGGGGAGGGGTGGGCTCTCGTTGTGAAGACGTCTGTCCTCCTCCCGAACACTGGCTACGTGTGTTGAGGCCCTGCTTCAAGGACGTGGTCAAGCATCGCTCATTTGTGGGAAGTAGAGAGTAATTTCTTTTCCTCTGCACTTCCACATAGCCTTTACTTGTTTTGTTTAGTTATTCCCTTTCCCCCTCCCTCTTCCCCTTTCCCTTTTTTCCCTTTAGTTGAATTGTTTAATTAATAATAATATTTCCTTAATAATATATATATATATATACATATATTTCCTCTTTAATTAAATCATCCTTATCTCAACCCGTGAGTTGTTCTTTCCTTTACTTCTTCCCCTCCTCATCTTAGGAGGGGGAGTGAGAGAGCGGTTGTGGTGTTCAACTGCCTATCATGGTAAAACCACCACACTATCACAATGACATAATGGGAGGCAGTGTCCATAGGGAGTACCTGTTCCACTGGAAAGTCCTTCTCTCTAAAGACTGAAGCTCTTCTAAGCTGCTCATAGCAAAAGTTGCTAAAGTCTTTTGTGACCTATTAGTATTTTTGAATGTGTACTTCTGTGAACACATCTCATATGACAAGCTGTTAAAATCTGTGCTCTCTTAATATTTGTTGAAAATGCATAGCAATGAACATATTCTGTATTTGTTGTGGGTGGCGCTTGTTATGTTACTTCACTCTAGCTAACAGTTTTCAAAGCATGATAGTCATTTATTGATATCATGAAGTTTACATAAATTTTATTATATTTTAATTGGATGTATTGGTCCACAAATATACCCACTGTAAGATACCAAAGAACTGTAGAAGTTTTCACTCAGTTTGTGAATTAACAATTTTTAAATGTTATTGTTATTATTATTATTATTATTATTATTATTTTAACAATATAGTATTCTAACAAAAGGATAAGCTTGGCTGTAACTCTTAATATAACAGTAAAAAGTTGCCTGGCATATGGAATGATAACTCCATTATATTTATCCCACCTTGTCAGTATTTCATGCGGCTGCTTATGGTGAAATCACTTAATCATTTGTTTTATAACTTAGAATGACTAAGAGCAGAAGGCCTTATTACATCAGATAAAGTGTTACTATGTACTGCAGATGCCATGCCAGTACAAGATGCACAGTCCATGGGGACATCCTCCCATATGGTCTGTGGTAAGCTAAACTCTTGGCTGATGCTGTTGCCCACTATATTTTGCATTTTTTCTGTGAGTGAATGAATGTAAATGCTGATTTGTAAAACCTGAGTAATAACTTACTTAAAGTTTATTGTCTTCTGCGTGACTGGATTGAGTGTTGATTTTGCTAAGCTCTCTCACTGAGATATTCATTTCTTTTTTTTTGTTGTGTGTCCATTGATATTTAAAATGCGTGTAAATTCTGTTAAGAGGAAATAGCATTGTCTTTCTACAAATGGTATGTTTTCATTCCACATGCTGTTTGTGTATTGAGCTTTTATGTTCTAAGTGTTACTGTACTTTTGTACTTTTTTTTTTTTTCTACATCTGCATCTTGAAATGCTTGTATTAGCCCAATATAAGAGACTGCAGCTGCAGGATTTTATTTAATACTGTTATATAGCAATTCTCTTACTGTTTGAGTCTTCCAGAATTATCTATCCATGTTTATTTTAAATTGTTCAGAATATGATTACTAGTCAGGTATTTTATAAGTAGGGAGCCAAAAAATAGGTTGCTTTATTATTATCATTATATCTTTAATGTATTATTATTATTATTATTATCATGATTTATTTATTTATTTATTTGTGGATCAGCTTGAAAACCTTATAGGTAGGCATTGCAATGAACTGTCTGCTAACCAGTTGTCTGGTTCTAATACTTCTTCCTACAGTGTTAACAGACTTGATATCTGTTTCCCATGGCTGTAGTTGAAAATGGAAGAAATAACTGCCTAATGAAATGTGACATTAGAAACATTTTTTTGTCTGATTTCATTGATTTCATTGTTTTTTTTTGTTTGTTTTTTTTTTTTTTTTTTTAAAAAAAAAAAACTTGAAGAAATTTCAGAAAAGGGGAAAAGTGTTGCAAGTGATTCTCAAATTCCACTATGGTTTTCATTAACCATTTTTTTGGTGTTGTTTGAATTTCCAATTAGTATTACATAGCTTTGTGTGGCTCATGAGTTTTGAGAAGTTTCTTGGATAATATTTCTTTTGAATTGAACTATTTTTTGGATCTAAAAAGAAAAGATATTCTGGGGGAAGAACGCTTGTGGCACTCATTATATTTAAGTCAAGAACTAACCTTATTCTTTGTAAGGACTGAAAGCAGTGCTTAAAAATTAAAAGATGCAAAAAAGGTGATGTTGCTTTCTCATCCAGAGATTAATTAATAAATAAATTTTTAATAATAACAATAATAATTATATTACTAACAATAATTATTATATTTTTAATAAAATATAGCTATTTTTTCACTAGAAATACCTAGAAATTGCTGACTTAGGTGAACTTGTTCTAAATACTAAACAGCTCAGTATGGCTTCCTGTTTTTAATTTTCCTTCTTCTCTTTTTCTGTTGTCCACTTTCCTCCACCATCTCTGTGTACCTTACTCCCTTTTCCACAGAATTTTACCTTTTTTTTTATGCCCTGAATGCTTTCGTAACTGTCCTGTGTAGCCAAACCTTTTGCCTTTTCTTTCCCTTTGTTTCTTCAAGTTTACCTCACAGTATTTATTATTCCTTCCATTTCATTTACATTTCTGTTTCTATCCTCCATGGACTGTCCCACTAACTGCCTTATTTTGTTCTCAATTCTTAAAAGCATGTCCCACCTGTTGAAGTAACATCTTAAATGAGAATATGGGATGAAGCATCTGCAGAACATAACTTGCCTGTGTTCAGGCACAGCAGGTCACAGAGAAATGGTTAATGGTTAAAGTAAGCCCGACACAGGTAGGTCTGGCAAAAGCTGTTTCAATAATAAATTAGAGTACCGATACACGTTTAAAAAATTATAATAGGCAAGCTTCTACTGAGAGATTAGTTTAGTTAAGGTTTTGGGGAAAGGATGGAGAGAAAGCTATTGTGTTTAGCTGACCCAGAGATAGAAATAAGCTGAAGAGAAACATGCTGTTCTTTACTTTTTCTTGTCCTATTACATCAATAGAGAACCTGCACTATTTATCGCAGAACTCATCAGCTAGAGGCAGCTGTACCTTAATTTAACTTGACTGGGCTAAACTGTGGCTGATGAGCTACTGAAGAAGTTTAATCCTGCAGTACCAGCTACATATAGCTATTACTTTAAGATTTGCTATTTCAAAAAAACTATACTTTTCTATCTGTAAAAGATTGCTTGCTGAGTCAAATATATGTAATTAAAAATGGACTGAAGTTCCGTATGTATGACCAACTGCTTTCCTGCAACAAAGTGAAATACCCTGGACTAGCTCCAGTTTTCTACTGAAACAACTAAATTACATGGAGGATTTTATTATGCTTTTTGATGTGGTAGGCTCTTTAGACAAAGTGTTTTTTGTTTTGTTTTTAATAGATAGGGGCAAATAGGGGCAAGCACATGAGATTTCTAGTTGGAAATAATGGCTCCAGAAATACATCTTTTTTTCTCATTTAGTAATAAGAGCAGAACTGGAGGCATTGTCCTCCAAGTCATTCATTCTTCCTTTTCCAAATCCCTTTGAAGATGATCTTCAAGTAACTAGAACTATGTGTTTTTATGGGAACTTGTCATTTGCTCCATATATTTACAACATTTACAACATTTATGGATGCAATATTATTGTCTGGTTAATTTTATCACTGAGACATATAACTGTTGTTTACTAGTTATTCCTTACATTTTTGTCTCTCTGACTCACTTTAAATCAGACTCTTCAGGACATGAAGCAGTGTTCTTTACTACATTAGGAGCACAAGAAACAAACTCTAGGCTTTTACTCAGGTCCTCAAAGGTAATATGATCAGACTTTGATTGCAGTGTAGCCAGAACTCAGCCAGATATTAGTCTCACAAGATATGTTTATTATTAATACTAAATACATTAAACCAGGTTTAGTTCTCAAGTATAATCTTCTGCTGGGTTATAGTCCTCAGACTCCCCTTATCTAAGACGGGTTACTCTTCTTTTATTGTATTATTATTTAAGAATTTTTTAAGTCACTATTTTTGTGGGGTACACAACAATTATTTTTGGTTCTTCGCTTGTTATGCTGGTATGGATAAAAGACAGTCACTTCCTAGAGCTACACAAATTTTACTTAAATGGTGGTAGTATGGAGGCAAAGATATATGAGAATGCCAAGACACTGTATGAGTTTAAATTCTTGCTAAACAAATGCAGACATGCAAATTTCACTTCTCTTCAGAGTACAAGAAGGAAAATCAATGTTTCCCAAATCAAGGAAATATAAATTAGTGTAAATATGTTAAAAGTTCTCTGTGTATTCTTTGTCCATACGTTCCAGTTTCTAATGGGTTGTTGCAGGGAATGCACTGGAAAATACAAACTTGTATTGATCTTCTTAAGAATACTGCTGAAGAGAAAAGCTTTATTTCCTTCAAATCATTTGCTGATATTTGAAATGCTTTCCTTAGTTTGCCTTTGTTTACATTTCTGAGAATGTGTAGTTCTGTAATGTAAGTCGTTTCTGCTGGATAATGGGTTTGGTCTGAATGACCTCTACTTTAATCTTTAAAATGACTCTGTATGATGCGTGCCCAATATGAGAACTGTGCCAATATAATGGAATAGGTAACATTTTTGACAAGGTTAACTATTCTAGGAAATGTATCTGTATGTATTTCTGTTGTTTGAAACACCATTTCATAGAATCATAGAATAATTAAGGTCAGAAAAGACCTGTAAGATCATCTAGTCCAACCATGTCCCTAAGTACCACATCAAACCTTTCTTTAAGCACCTCCAGGAATGGTGACACCAGACCCCTGGGCAACTTGTTCTAATGCTTAACCACTCTTTCTGAGATGAAAGTTTTCCTAAAAAATTATAGAACAGGAATGAGACCTTAGAAGAAATGGTGCAGATTGAAAAGAGTGGTATAGAGCCTTAGGATCTGATGTGATTTGGAAATTCAGGAAGGTAAATATCACCTCCAACAGAACTGATATACATACTGATCTTTGAGATACACAGACTGTTCTTAGCCTCTGGTTTAAAGAAAACATCACCCTCTCATGTTAATTTCAAATAAAAGGTCTTTGTTCTTTTTCTGTGGGATTCTTTAAACAGATCTATAGGCACAGCCTCTACAGAATGGTAATCTAATGTTGATATGGCAGGGAATTAGCTACTTCACATAATCACCAGTCTTGTGGTTCTTTCTTAGGCTTAACCATTTAGTTTTGCAGTTGGTCTAAAGATACTTTACAGAACAAGTGGTAACTTTTTTTTTTACAGAAACATCCACTAATTTTCATCATGAATCTTTAGAGGAGCAGACTGCAGACTGAGTTAAGAGTGCATAGAATTCTACATGTAAGAATGCACTTATAAGAAATTGTGATAGCATGTGAAATAGCCAGTTTATTGAAAATACATATATATGCATACATAATAAAATGTATTTATCTACTATTATCTTTATTAGATAAAGATAATATATCCAATATGCTATATTTTAAATGTTATGTACATATAAAATATAAAAATGAATATATAACACATAATACATATTATGTATTATATATTATATTATATATATATTATGTATTATGTATTATATAATAAAGATATGCAATCTGTAATAAAAATGTGTATTATAAAAATACACTCCCTCTTGGGGAGGTTGGTATTTATGCTAAATTGATAAGATTTCTTCTCAAACCTGAAGAAATAAATGTGGAATTTTTCCTCTTCAGAGCAATAATAACTGCAGAACAGATTCACATGTACTACAAAACATCAATTTCTCCATTTGGAACACTTTAGCTATTCTTCTTGTCCTCTTTCTACCATTTACTATCCACTCTGCACTTTGTGAAACACAGTGAACCATAGCAACTGCTTTTCAGTCATGTCTGCTTTTATTATGCTTTTTTTTTTTTTTTTTTTTTTTCTGAACCTTTTAGAAATGGAATAAAAAGGACAGAGACATTTTCTTACTGAAATGTTAGAATCTGAAAAAAAAAAATAATTTTAAATTCCTTAAAAGTCACTAAATAAAGTAATTCAAAGATCTCAGAATGTTCTGAAAAAAACTAAAGTTTCATTATTCCCTTCTGAGATGGTCTTGTAAAAATATTATGAACATTTTTTTTGCACCAAACTACTAAACCTGCTGCTTCCAACTTTTTGTGTACCTTAGCACATGAGAGTTACAAAAAGGGGAAGATATTTCCAATTATCCTATCAGTGGACATTTCCAATTATCTTATCAATGTACACGGCTGATGTTATTCTCCATTTTGTAAACAATTAAATTGATACATGTTTAATATGTCTGAGGCTATAGAGGTTGTTTGCTTTTCTGTATTATGCTGAATTGCAAATTTCAGAAAGGTAGTTTGAAACAAATGCTTTATTCTTGCTTGGTTACTCAGATAAAATGTCTGCTACATTCTATTTGAGTCTTGCTTAACAAAGAGTTGTGATACCCACCCCTTGGTGAGATACAGGACTGAAGCTGTTTCTTTCCCCTTCATATTCCACAAGACCCTTAAACAAACAATTCTTGAATCTTCCCAGTGACATACAACAGCCTTGGAGCACAAATACTTGTGCAGTCTACATTCTGCTACTAACCTTCAAAACTACAAGAAATTCTCAGCTTTCTGCCTTTTAAACAGACCGATTGACATAGAAAACATAAACTGCATTCTTAGTATTTAAATATATGGCTGAATTATAACCTTATAAAACATTATTAGCTATATCTGTAATACACAATACCGGGCACTATTAAGATACATTTAATGAAGATAGTGTTTTAACAATGACTTATATCTGAGCAGATCCTGGTTATACCTATATAAGTCTTAATAGATATGCCATGCTGAGGTGTCTGAAGCCAATATTCTAATTTAAATTTCTGAAAACGTCTGGCAGTGAGAATAGAACTTTTTCATAACCTAGCCATCTTCCTGATCTGTTTAAAAACACAAGTGAAGGATGGTTTTAGGAAAGTGAGCAAGAACGTTACTTAAATTATTGATTTTTTTAGTTGTTGACCTTGGACACAACTCAGTGTTGCACCTTTAATGGCATAGCCAAGCACTGCAAAATGCAGATATTTGATTAGGTAATCAAGAATTTAACCTCTGCCTACCTAAAATATTATGAATGGTAGAAGTTCTTTATGTGCAGTCAAATGATTGGCTGCCAAAACCACATTTTTAGTAATACAGCTGATACTTTATCCATAAATATTTCAATTGAGACATTGATTTATGGTGAGGAGGTAATGTTGTGCACTGTACCCATATACTTTTTTAAAATACAGAAAAGTAATACAACCACAATACAAGCAGAAATTAAAAATAGCATTTGTATTCTCACTGAGCCTGTATTTACCCATCAGGTGAAAGTAGTTGTATGGCCTTCCTCTTTAGTTGGGGCATGCAATCCAATGAAGTATGACATAGCTGCTTGACTGTTCTGCCCCTACATGCTATGTGCCTGTCTTCCTTTTCCAGCCTCTTGCATACTGAGGTAGCATCCATCCTGATAGCACTGTCCTGGTTGCCCTACTACCAGTCGTATGGTAATGTAAACCCAGCCCTTACTGATAATACTCTTTCTGTAGCAAGAGCAGGTGACAAATTGTTACTGAATTTTATGAGCATAAACTTCCATTTTATTTTTTAAATGTTGCTAGAGCTACATAATCCTGAATTGAAATACAACAATATTTTATCCAAGGTGAGTTTTTAGAAATTGAAAATGGAATCTCTCCAGAACTTATTTCTTCATAGTGATTACAGGGAAGAGCATTGTCAAATATTCCCAGTCACTTCCTGCAGCAGCCTTGGAGCACAACTGCTGTTACTAACCTTAAAACAGTGTGTAATTTTAGTTGTTGTTGTTGTTTTTGTTTTGTTTTGTTTTTCCAAACAAGATTTGCACCTGACACAGACTTTGGAGAATTTGCAGTGGAGTGCAGACATATTTTAATATATGTATAGGATGTGTAAATATTATCTGATAACTAATTTTTTTTAATAAATATAATTATTAATGTCCATATTTACCAATGAGGACAGTAGACCAGAGAAATGATCCTTGCCATAATTGTCATTTTGTTATGTACAAATTGGATCAAGATTACTGGATGTTAGAGAGAAAACAGCTTTCTCTGTCCCATGCTGAGAATTGGAAAGGAGTGGAAAGGGCTGGGGGGGTCTTTATTTATTTTTAATTGTAATTTCATAAAAGACATTGAAAAACACATTTTGGAGTTGAACCACCCTTTAAATTTGACTGCTGTCAAGTTCAAGCATATTTTATTGTACTGCATACTATAACTATATGATAGTTAAGTCTCCAAAAGGGTTTCATTTCTTTGATATTTTGGGGTTTTATGTGTGTCTGTGTGTTGGTCACAGTTCATTTGAATCCTATGTTGCATATAACTGTTGTTAAGGCTGTAAGAGTTCATTTTTCTACAACAAAACTATTGCCTAGTGTGGGAAGATATGTGAGAGAAATGAAGTGCCATCGGGATTGATTCCCATTGGGAGCAGTGTGGATGTTCTGCAGGCAGGACCATTTACTCTGAACAGCTCTCTGGCAAGAAATCTAGTAGAAAATAGCAGGAGCATTAAAGCAAGGAGAACTTAATTGAAAGAGCAGAGGTAGGAAAGTTTTAAGAGAAACATTCTCTTGACAAAGGTTATTTATGTCTACTGGAATATGAGAGAAAAGAGTGAGCGTAGCTTCTGGATAAGCAAAGCATAGCTTTCATTTGATGTTTCACAATTAAAATTACTTTCAGCAAGTTGTTTACCCGGATAATTTTATTTATTTATTTATTTATTTATGTATTTCAATTTTTGCTCATTTTCTTTTTCAGGAGAACAACACTTCTGTGCATTTTAGAAATTCCTTTGCTGAACCTGATTTCTTTGTTACCAATTTGTCCTTTTAGAAATAGTAAGCCATCATCTCTGTTATAGTAATGCGTTTTCAAGGAGAAATATATTTAATTAACTGTGACATTTAAAAGGCTTGAAGAGCTAGTTCTAGAGTTGAGGCAGCTGAATCTGAGCATCCTGCTTGTCTGAAATAACGTCAGATTAGAAGTTGCACTTGAGAGTGCCAAATTAAACATGGTAATCAGCCATTGTTTAAACAGAGGGAGCTTTATAACCAGTTAGGTTTGTAATTCTATGACAACAGACTCATATTCTGTAGAGTTGAACCAATCTGTGATACAGAGCTTGCTTTTGATGTTTTTGTCAAGAATGAACTGATTTAAGATGTGTGCTTATTGGACAAACACTTGAAGAGAAAAACTATATTCTAGGTTTTCAGTAAGCTAAAGAGAGAACAGATTATACATACAGACTGGGGGATGCACCACTGGAGGGCAGCCCCACAGAGAGGAATCTGGGGGTTGTGGTCGATAGCAAGCTGAATATGAGCCAGCAGTGTGCCCTGGCAGCCAGGAGTGCCAACCATATCCTGGGGTGCATCTATCATGGCATTGCTAGACGGTCGAGGGAAGTGATTGTCCTGCTTTACTCTGCACTGTTGCAGCCTCACCTCGAGTACTGTGTGCAGTTCTGGGCACCACAGTACAAAAAGGATGTGAAACTATTGGAGAGTGTCCAGAGAAAGGCTACAAAAATGGTGAAGGGCCTAGAGGGAAAGAATAAGTTTTTAATGTTACTGTTTGCATACCTGAGGATACAGAAACCAACAGACTGAAAGAAGTGGCTCTAAATCTTATGCAAAAGAGACAGTAAATAGTACTTAACCAGTCCATTGAATTCAGAGGAAATCTAAACTCTGTCAGATACAAGAAAAACAAAAATAAAGATTTGAATACTGATAGTGTTTGCAGGGATGCATTATATGACAATATATCATCATCCTTCTTTAACACCTAATTAGAGATTAAAGAGGGACATACAATTGTAATGGTAAACTGGATGTATGAAGAACGGGATCTCTGTCTTCTTAATGGTTTGTATGGTGCTGGATACTGCAGCAGTATTTTGCTCTCAGAGCAGCATGTGTTTCAATTAAGTATGAATAATGTATTTTCTGAGTTTGGAAGTGAATTTGGACCTCTCAGAATGAGCAAATGAGAAAAAAAATATATTTTTCATACTTTGTCACTGGTGGAATTTCGTCCTTCACTGATTTGCAATAGTAAATCTGTAATGGAAAGAAATATTGTACTAATGGGAAACACAGGGGTGTTGACTTCAGCCAGACATGTCATTTTCTTGTTTCTTTTTGTGCCCTACTTCTGCCTTTCCCCTGTCACATAAGATGACCGTTTTTCAGTTCCTGCAATTAGATGCCTACTACTGTCAAGTGTTCCTACCTACTTAAGTGTAAGGAAGTTGTCAGCACTGCATGAGCAAACTGGTACTTCTTGTTCTGCTATGCATCAGTAATATTTGAAGCAAATTGGAGTGGTCTGTCTCCTTTGGAGAGATGTTTTCTGTATTCAGTAGCAGTTTCTCGGGTCTACTGTCTGTCCCAGATAGAAGCAGTATCTCTAGCATCATTGCTCATGTAAATGAGTTTATTTAAGCTTGGAAAAAGATGCTAAATAGTCTTCAGAGTTACTTTGCTCTTTCACAGTAGAGAGATGCTCCAGATGCATTAGATCTACTTAAGGAGAGTGCTAATAAATCAATTCTCACTTTTAGTGAAGGTGTTTACACTACAAACGAGGAGAGAAAAACAGTGTTAACACTGAGAAACTGTGATTGTAGAAATACAAATTGGTATGGGAATTGTGGGCTTCTAGTGCTTTAGCACTGTATTTGGAAACTAACATTATTTCAAACTCAATCTCCTAACCATAGATTAGTGTTGTGTAGCTTTATATGGGAAAGTTATTTTTTCTTATACAACAGGAAATGACAGTTTCTAATCTTGCAAATACTTAGGGCAATTAGCTGAATATATGGGAGTACTTTTACATAAGGTGAGAATATATTTTATTAGGGTTGTTTTAAGTCTTTGTAATTTTATAGATCATATATATCAATGTTTTATGCTAACCACATGCAAAAGAGATTTACCCACAGTTGTAATTAAGCAAAGTCAGAATTTTAAACAGGATGATGATGTACTAGACTTAATTCATGACAGCTGCAGGACACTTGCTATCAATTTTTTCAAATAAAAAGATAAAACCCTCTCTTGCTTAAGTTACACTTTTAATGAAGTTAGTTGTCTAGGCACTGTTTCCCAGACCATTCAGAGGGAAAGAGAAGAAAGTGAATGCCAATAGAGGCAGTGTGTTGTCAGAAGAACCTTGACTTTCTTGACTTGCCATAATCCAATATTAAAAAGTCAAAGAAATACTATGCATTTAATTTTTTTTGTTAGTTTTTGTTTGTTATAAAGCAACTGGCAATTGGAGACATCTGTTATGCAATCTTTTATGGGTACGTTGCAATAATTAACTTTAAGGAGTGTAAATGAATGTAGAAAAAGGTGGTATCACTTTTTGATTTAGAAAGTGAGAATTATGTGATACTCAATTTACATGCAAAATATTATGATAACTTTGTTAATTGCCAAGATCAAGGTGATGATTATTCTGTAACAAATAATTATAAAATGTTTAGTAATCGTTACGCAAAAGGAAGAGGAGACACACCAGACATATTTAAGAATGACACAGATGTATAAATATTATCTCTGCTCTTTTGGCCTCTACTTTACTTTCACCATTACAGTTATACTGTAAATTTGAAAGAGAGCACAATTCCCGTTGTGTCATTTTCATATTACTAATTGTAAAATTATGAATTTATCATAGCTTACAGAAAATACAGCTTTCTAGAGTGCTGTTTATCTTAGACTGTTACAGAAAACTAGATGGTTTTATGTCAGATTCTTAGGTACTGGTCTTCAGAAAAACAAACTTAAAGGGGACTGAAAACCCTGTATCATATAACTGTTTTGAAATCACTCTTTCTCATAAGAGCCATGTGGACCTCTACAGTTTGAACAGGAATTTAGACTTCCCAATTCATAAATTCCAGGAGAATCATGAGACTATTTTTCATTAGATGTCCAGAAGCGAAGGTGTATGAACATTTGCACAAGTGACTGCCCTTTATTTACTCCTGTTGTTCCGTTGCTCAGGTCTCCCTGTGTTGTTTCTGAGTTCCTGTGGATAACCTAGAAGGAGCTAGTAATGGCCTAGAAGACTGAGAATTGGAGTGGTAATTATCATAGTAGTCAAGTAAACACTGAAGTGGTCTTCTTTGAACCCTAGGTATACAACAATAGGGGGAATTTAGCATCTGTTTAATAATTATTGCATACCCAGAAGTGAATCTAAATAGTGAAGAGCTGTTGACTCCATTGAGGGGCCTGGAGAACAAGTCTTACGAGGAGCGGCCGAGGGAGCTGGGCTTGTTCAGCCTGGAGAAAAGGAGGCTCAGGGGTGACCTTATCGCTCTGTACAGGTACCTCAAGGGAGGCTGTAGCGAGGTGGGGGTTGGTCTGTTCTCCCATGTGCCTGGTGACAGGACAAGGGGGAATGGGCTTAAGTTGCACCAGGGGAGTTTTAGGTTGGATGTTAGGAAGAACTTCTTTACCGAAAGGGTTGTTAGGCACTGGAACGGGCTGCCCAGGGAAGTGGTGGAGTCACCATCCCTGGAGGTCTTTAGAAGACGTTTAGATGTAGAGCTTAGGGATATGGTTTAGTGGGGACTGTTAGTGTTAGGTCAGAGGTTGGACTTGATGATCTTGAGGTCTCTTCCAACCTAGAAAATTCTGTGATTCTGTGATTCTGTGATTGAGGGTAGAGAGGTCTTGCAGAGAGATCTTGGCAAATTGGGAAGTTGGGCATTCACCAACCATATGAAGTTTAAGAGCAAGTGCTGGATTCTGCACCTGGGAAGGGGCAACCCTGTCTGTATGTACAGACTTGGGGGATGTGAGGTTGGAGAGCAGCCCCACAAAAGAAACCTGGGCATTTTGGTTGACAGCAAGTTGAGTGAGTATGAGTCAACAATATGCTCTGGCAGCCAGGAGGGCCAGCCATACCCTGGGGTGCATCCAGCATAACATTGCTAGCCTTTTGAGGGAAGGGATTGACCCTCTCTGCTCTGTGCTAGTGCGTCCTCACTTCAAGCACTGTGTGCAGTTTGAGGTACCACAGTATAAAAAGGACATAAAACTACTAGAAAGTATCCTAAGGAGGGCTACAAAGATGGTGAAGAGTCTAGAGGGCAAGATGTATGAGGAGTGGCTGAGGTCCCTTGGTTTGGCCATGAGGGAGGGAGGCCTCGTGGTGGCCTGCAGCTTCCTCATGAGGGGAGTAGAGGGGCAGGGGCTGAGCTCTGCTTTCTGGGGACAGGGACAGGACCCAAGGGAACGGCATGGAGCTGGGACAGCGGAGGCTCAGGCTGAGTGTTAGGAAAAGGTTCTTCACCCAGAAGGTGGTTGGGCACTGTAACAGGCTCCCCAGGGAAATGGTCACAGTACCGAGCCTGCAGGAGTTCAAGAAGCATCTGGGCATCATTCTCAGACATATAGTTTGATTTTGGGGTGGTCCCGTGTGGAGTCACTAATTAGACTTGTTGATCCTTGTGGGTCCCTTCCAACTTGAGATATTTTATGATTCTATGATTCTATGAATCTAACATTTATTTGGAATTAGCTGATTGGGCTGTGTATAATTCAACACAGATAAAAAGATGGTTAGCAGGTCTGTACATTATTAGTGAAATGTAGATTGGAAGGATACCGTATGTTTTTAAAATCTATAATATCACATGACTGTTGTAGTCAGAGGCAGAGAGCCTCTTAACTTCAATGACAGCAGAATGACACCCTTGACCTGTCATAGGGTTTGGATAATAGCATATGTTTTAGTCTGAAGGTGAATTAGTACAGTTGTAATTGCAAATTATACAAATATCTTAATATTTCAGGAAGCAGCAACAACAACAACAAGCAGTTTAGAAGTGATAATATAGATTAGGATCTAGAAACAGGTTTTGTTAACATGTTTCTGATAGGTTGCTCTTGGATTTATAATTAAACTAGCTTTGTTGGAAGAACCAACAATGGGGGCTTTCCATTCAGAGAATGAGAATTGATTGTGTCTTTGCAGCTGATCTAGAGTTAATCTCTTTGATCTAAAACCAAGACAAATGAAGATTTATACATCTGAACCTACAGCTAAAGTAAAAAAAAAAAAAAAAAAAAAAAAAAGTGCCATTATCTGATTTACTGAGTAAAAATTTAAATAAAACTTCACAGTAGCAAGACCTTTAAACAGGAGCTTTACATTGTTGTTCAAATTTGCCCATACAGCATTTATTTATTTTTTTCTTTCATGAAGTGGCTTTAGGCATTTCTAGGTTCAGGGCAAAGCCATTAGTGTGTGATATTAGTATAATTAACTTCTAGATGTTTGCTAAGAGATATTGATATATTGCTTCTGTTTATTTACATAGAAGGTTTAGTGTGTTAACTTTACACATAGTTACATCTCATTCTAGTCTAACTTTTCTAAATCAAAATAAAATGGGATTAAAGCAAAACAAACAAAAAAAAAACCTGTTCAGTCTTCTGTAACATTTTATGTTGAAAAATGGTAAATTGTAGATTAGTGGCAGATGTTTGCTCTTTAATGTTCTGAAGATAGCTTCCTGCTCATTTATTCAATAGTATGAGAAAAACTATTTGAAATTACTAAATGCAAGAACTTTGCCTTGACAGAAATAGGAAGATAATTCTTACAAATTAGTGTAAGAATTAAACAAATATGATGCTTATGAATTCTGTGAGAAGCAAAGCAATAACTGAAAGCTGGGACTGGTAGCCACATATGTTTCCTTTATTAAACTCATACTTGTGCCCACTTGTGCCAGGGAAATAAAAATTACCATGTGCCTATTATATGTATGCATATTTCTTGGGATTTAATCCTGCAAACTGTTGCAAGCTCTTAACTTAATGAGATAAAAAGTTAAAAACATTGTCATTGTTCTTGGAATGTGGAAACCTAATCTTTACTTGATGCCATGGCCAGTAAAATATGGCTTCAGTGTTGTTTTGTCATGTTAGTAAATGATAGAGTGAAACTGATCTTTCTCAATTTCTAGTGCACTTTTCAGAAGTGAGGTCTTGAGGTAGAAGATTTTCAGAATTTGTGTTCATCTACTTCCTGTGTGAGCATCTAGTCTCCTCATAAAACAAAAAAATTGCAGGGAATAAATTACAGGAAAATACTAGGAATATTATGTTCCTTTCTTCTATTCTACAGACTACAAAATCTCACACGTATCCTGGAACCGACTCCAGAAAAAAATCAGTCCATATTAAAACAATGAAAGAGAGATTTTTATTGATTTATTTCTTTATTTGTTTATTAAAATAAAACCGTTAAGTAATAAATGTTTGTGTGTGCGAAATGAAAGATATAGTTGAGAGCAGTTTATCTAGAAAGTTTGGATCATCTTCTCCAGGTAAAAGAATTGTGACATAATGCATATTAATTTGCAAAGCAATACATTTTGCTAAATTGCTGTAACTGGTAATTTCCTGTAACTGCTTTATTTCACAGCACTCTAAATTTTAGTGGATGTTTTTAGAATTCCACTTTATTCTGCAGTTCCTGCTATAGTTCAAACTTTTTAGCTCTCATTATAGCTTCGATTCCTGGAATCCACTGCTGGATAGCAAACTATGTGATTTTAGTAAAATTTTACACACAATACAGTGGCATTTAGTTTACTGATAAATCTGTGCTTGCATAGACAGTCTGGTAGAAAGGAGCTGATTCCAGTAAATTACATTAAATGTTAAAAGTATTACTTGTTTGAGTGTCTAGAAGCCCTCACAGTAAGAATTCCACATCTCTCTAGTCTGTTGACCTCTTTTTGATTCTCACAAGCCTGTTCCTCAACTAGAACATCTCTTATAGTTCTTGACAAAGTTCATATAAACTGGAACAGATTCAATCATTGTTTTAATGGTCTTGTTTTAAGTTTCTGTAGCAGCTTAGTGTAATTCTAGGAACAAAATTTTCTTCAATTTGTAGGGTGAACTTTGGGAACATGTTATTGAAATTCTATTACATTTTCTGCTAATAAAAGAAAAGTTTTTGCTCCTTTTTACTGGAAACTGTAAGACATTTTACTTTGTTGGTTCAGGTAGTATAGTCTACTGCAGAAACAGATCAGAGCTAAATTATTATTTTAACATCAAGGATGAAAAAAATTCTTTGTAACAAAGTTCAAGATGGATTCAACCTAACATCTGACCCCTCCTTTCCCTTTCCTTTTCCCTTTCCCTTTCCCTTTCCTTTTCCTTTTCCCTTTCCATTCAATTTTTTATGTCTTGAAATTCTTGAATTTCCCTTTTAACTTGTATCACATATACTTTTCTTGTCATTTCTTCATAGACTATGTTATCTTTCTCAGAACCTCTTTTAATTATTCTTGCCACTACAATTTGATTTCTGCTTTGAAATTTTTAGCAAATCAGGGCAATGGAGTGATAGTGTTATATCACCTGGGGAAATCTGGATCTTGTTGAAGGTAGGGGGTCTTTTGTTGATTTTTTTATGTTTTCCTTACTTTTAGAAAGCTATAAAATTTGACTTTGGCCTCATGGCTTTGCCAAGCATGTTTGGCAATTCTGAAGGTTATGATTGAAGGTATGGTTGTATGAGCCAGCAGTGTGCCATCGTGGCCAAGAGGGCCAATGGGATCCCATTGTGCATTAAAATGAGTGTGGCCAGCAGGTCAAGGGAAGTGATCCCCCCCCCTCTACTCTATCCTGGTCAGGCCTCACCTGGAGTACTGTGTCCAGTTCTGGGCTTCCCAGTACAAAAAAGACAGGGATCTCCTGGGAAGAGTCCAATGGAGGGCCACAAAGATGATACAAGGCCTGGAATATCTTCTCCATGAAGAAAGGCTGAGTTTGTTCAGGCTGGAGAAGAGAAGACTGAGAGGGGATCTCATCAATGTGTATAAATACCTGAGGTGTGGGAGACAGACAGAAGGATGTAGCCAACCTCTTCTCAGTGGTTTGTGGGGATAGAACAAGGGGCAATGGCTGCAAGGTAGAGCACAAGAAGTTCTGCACTGACATGCGAAAGAACTTCTTCACGGTGAGGGTGACAGAGCACTGGAACAGGCTGCCTAGGGCAGTTGTGGAGTCTACTTCTCTGGAGATATTCGAGGCCCATTTGGATGCCTACCTTGGCAGCCTGCTCTGAGGAACTTGCTTTGGCAGGGAGGTTGGACCTGATGATCTTTCGAGGTCCCTTCCAACCCCTACAATTCTGTGATTCTGTGATTCTGTATTATAGAATATTTAAGTCATCTTCTAGTGAAAAGACATTCTCTCTCTGTGTTTGTATCTTTGCAGCTTCTCTTGTTAAGTTCTGTTTATTCTTTGCACCAGAGCACACTACTCATTAAACTGCTATTATTCGATTCATTGTGAAATTATTGGAATGAGCTAAACTATGAAAAAAATGTTTCTCCATTACATTCTCTTCAACACAGTGTGAGGAATTCAATTTACAGAATATGTGAAGTAAAACCAGACTGAGGCAACTTCCATGTAAAACATGGAATAGGTTATATTCTTTCTTACTATAGTTGTGGGTTATACTGATAGCTGTTTTTTGTTTGTTTGTTTGTTTGTTTTGTTATTGTTTGTTTGTTTGCTTTTGTTTAATAAGGCTAGTTACCTTGTGCTGGGAAAAACCTTATATGTGCAGTGTGATTAGGTTTAAATAATCTAAAACAAACAAACAAACAAAAAACAACCAACCAACCAAACAGAAGCCATCTCCTACATCCTGTTGAAGAAAATGCATGAATAAACTTAAAGGAGCTAGAGATAAGGTCATTTTAGAGGAGCCTTTCAAAAGACATTAGAGAAAACCTTAATCTCACCGTATTTAGGTCCAGCTGTAAGCCACAGAAAACATGGGTGGACTTGCAGTAATAACAGCCTATGATTGTACCAAGAACAGGACAAGGAACATAGCTTACCACCCTCTGGGGAAATTTTAAATATTTTTAAGCACATAAAAGCCAAAATGATTGACATTTTTATAAATGTTTATACTGTAGAGAGATTGTTAAATTGCCAAGCATTTTCTAATGACAATGTAAAAGAAACCTTCTCTTAAATCTTAAGTTATACTGCAGAAAGCATAAAATGTTTGAACTGGTCAGAATTGTATATAAAAGTAATTGCTTACTGAGAAAATTTCACAGGAATGCATCACTAGCCTAATTAAGAGTAAATTGTGCAATTAATCCCATATAAATAATGTAACTGTAGAAGTTGATAGTTTCAGAGTCAGTGTTTCAGTTTGTTTTGCAGCAGTTTGTGGTGCATGATTAAAATAATTTTATATTATTGAAATTTACTATTTATTTGAATTATTTTATTAATTAATTTTATTTTGGGACAATGGAGCTCTACATTTCTGACTCAGATGCTCAGTCTTTTAAGTTAATGTCAATTTGAGTTAATAAATCATTTTTTATATGAGCAATGGCTTTAGAATTTTAATAGACCCTGTTAAATTTTCATTGCATTTTTCTAATACATAGGTAATGCAAAACATGTAGACTCTTTTAAGTTTAATTATGCACATTTCAATAACACAAATGATGTCATTATTTTCCAGTATACATTACTGTTTAAATGTTTGCATGTGTGCATGTATATGTTTATCAGCATATATGCTTATAAAACGATACGATTATTGTATATTTTTTACATAGAAAGTGTTTACAGATTCAGTGTTTCAATAAATATGTTTATCTCAAAAAAGAATTGTGAAGTGTGCGTTGCAAATGTCTCACCTCCTTTTAAAGACTTGCGATGGTAGGAGTCACATTGCTATAGGGGCACTTTGGATATTTTTTTTTACAATTTGTAGAATAATCTCCATGATGTGACTTCAGTGAATGTCAGCAGCTAGTTACACGAGATGTTGTGAACTGAGCACATAACTTCAGTGATTATTTTACTGTAAACTAATTAAGTTATTTTAGTAAACTCACACCTTTTTCATTATAAGCTTTGTAATTCAGAATTTCCTCCCAGTTCTGAAGATAATATAATAAAAGTTCCAATCATAATGAGATCAAGGGACATGACATGACTGACAGGTGTTCACATCATACCTGGTATTTCAGAAAGCATAAGGGCACTTAAGATTCTGTTACTTCTGCCTAAAGCTAAACCAAAAAATGTTCAAATCTTAAAAAAATGCATCTGTAATAATCAAAACCTGCTTTGCATTGTTTTAAATATTAATATGGAAAGAATTGATTAATTTGGTTAACAACATTTATTGTGTTTATGTTTTGTAAAGACCTATTTTTCATTCTTTTTGATTTTTCTTCTATTAATATTAAATGCAATTAATAAAAATCTTCTAATAATTTTTAGGAAGGGAATACACAACTTGTCAGCTTCCGCTTCTCTCCCCTTCCTTCCCTTCACTCCCCTCCCCTCTTCTCCTCCCCTCATTTGAAAGAAGCTAATGCCAAATTATTTTTGAGTAAAAATATCAATGGTATGCTGAAGTATTCCCAGAACTGAAAAGTGAGGCGAGAACCTGGAAACTGCAGGATAATAGCAAACAGTGCCAGACATCGACAATTCTTTACAGAGGTGCCTGCAGGATAAACTGGAAGATATCTTTAACACATATTAGTGTGTTCTATTACATTGCATACACATTAGTATCCATTAGTTGGTATGGGTCACAAAGGTACTATGAATTAAATCAGAGATGGACTACTGAGGTAGAAAAGTTTGGTTTGTTTAGATAAGATAAGCAAAGGGAAAAAAAAAAAAAAAAAAAGCTACACTTCTGTTTTGTCAAAAAAGTTACACTTTTTTTGTTGTTGTTGTTGAAAAATAAAGGCTTGCTGTCATTCTTGGAATCTACTGTAGCCAACTTGGTTAAAGAATAGAAACAAAAACACTTGAAGGATGTGATGTTGTTGAATTGGAGAACAACAGTTAATCTATTCCAAAAATACTATGTAAGAATAGACAAGGACTGATGTATGAAGAACTTAGTTTTAAAGTGTAAGGAAAGCTATTACAAATAGCATTTCTTAGATTTGGCTATGACTAAGTAATTTCTGCAAACAGATGACAATCTCTGCTTGGAAGCTAACTTCGGTGAAAGTGTCTGTAAAATGACAAAGGCTGTGGTGTTAGGAAGAAGTACCAGTAGTAGCAGATGGACAATAGACAGTAAACAAACTTTAACAAACTTGGGGACTTGGTAGTAAAGGTTGCCTGTGAAGATAAAGTAAAGGATAAATGAGTGAAGGATAGCTGGCAGTTACTGAAAGGGAATTTGTTAAAAACAGAGTAGCAAGCTATTGTGTTGAGGAGGAAAGGCAGGAAATATACTGAGAAATACGGATTCATCAGGCTTCACAAATAAGGTACATGAAAGCTTTGGGGAAAATTTTCTGAAGGTGTTAGAAAAGTAGATTAGAATGAAAGAATGATGAAGGATTGTGTTGGTCCTTTGCTTAGCAAGGAAGAAGGGAAAAAAAAAAAAAAAATAAAAAAATCCCACTCAGTTCTGCAGTCACATATTTAACAAAATGAAATTACCAAGTATGTACAAACACAGAATTAGAAAGGAACAATTTAAAAGAATATTAATGTAATGTGATGTATTCATGCTGATAGGGTCCAAATTAATTTGCCTTTAAATATTTAGAAAACCTAGCCAACTCTATCCCTGAACTATTAGCAAACATAGTCTGTAGCTTTAAAAATGGAAAAATAGCCTAGCAAATTTTCATGGAAATAGTGGATAGGCATTGGAGTAGGCTGGCCAGGGAAGTGGTTCAGTAGCCATCCCTGGAGGTTTTTAAGACATGGATTTGGCACCTAGAAACATGGTTTAGTGGTGGATTTGGTAGGGTTAGGTGATGGTTGATGATCTGATGGATCTTTTCCAAGCTAAATGATTCTATGATTCTATGAAAATTCACTTTCGAGTGGAGAAGTTTTCATCTAAATGGTGGAATGCATAATAACAGACTTCTAGTATGTAAAAAACCTGTTATAGACAAAAGAAAGACATCCATGTGGATAAAGATATAATAATTAGCTTAATTTAAATACAAAAACAAACAAACAAAAAAAAAAACCACAGAACCAATTAATCAAAGCCCAGTACTTTAGATTTGCTACTGGAAAAAAATATTGCCTTTTGTAAATGAAGTGAAGGAAAGATGATATCAAGAAACAGTGTGTATTCTTTTTTTCATTGTGGATTTCAGTGTGGATTTACTTTTTCATTTTTAAGAAAAATAATCAATCATGAATAGTTTAGATGCATCTAAATCTACTTTGGAGTTAGGGAAATGACTTAATTACTCCTGTACTCTCAAATGGCCTTACTTTTCTATGATTTTTTGTAAAATGTAATGTCAAAATTCTGTTTTTGCCCTTATTTATATTCTTTTAAAACTTCTATTTAGTTTGATGTATGAATTTGGTCTTTGTGGAATTGGACAAGTTATTTCCAATGTGATGCCTTCTTAATTAACCAGTTATTCTAAATAAGTTAACATACAGAGAACGGAACAGAATTTCTGAATCAGCTCAGGATGAGTCAGACTTGCCAGACTACTGCTATTTATTACACCACAGATATTCTCTCCAGAGTTTTGCATGAACACTTTTTTGTCTTGCAGAAGTTCCAGATGTGCATCTGGAGCACAACAGTCTCTCAGTTGTAGACAGAGAGTATCACCTCTCCAGGCATTTTTTGGTTTATTTTGGGACTATTTGATGGAAGTGGCAACCACCATATCTGAATATATCACATTAGAGCTCACTGAAATCACAGATTTTGTCCCACAGACAATTCCAATATTTTGGCATTTGTTTTCTATCTATCTCCCTTAGGAGATCAGATATACGCTATGCCTAGTTTCACTTAGGTGAGACTGCAGTGCCTCATGGAAAGCGTAGTTCAGACAGATTAAGAAGTATTTCACAATTGACTCATAACAAATAACATTGACTATTCCATTGCATGACTTTGTGACTTTTGTATTGGAATAAGAATTTAAGCTTTGATATTTATTCCTGATTTGCTCCTGTGTTAGCAAAAGAACCATAAGCATCAAGCTGTGAGATTCAGTAAGTAAATGGCCGTGGATCATAACTGGAAGGGTTTCTTTTGCAAAAATATTTTATCCTTTCATTTAAAAGCTGAGAGGCTTATATGAAAGCATAGATTGACACGTTCTATTTTGAACTTGCTTCAATGAAAGGAAAAAAAATGAAAGAGATACTTGGAGTAAGGAGAGATGCTACTTGAGGAGCTGCACTAGTGTAATCTTGTTTATTTTTCTCTTACACAGCTGATAAACAATACTTAAAGGCCTGCAATTTTTAAGCAGGATTTTTCTGTTTTTCAAAGTTGAAGTGGTTATGTAAAAGGTTGTTTGGTTGGCTGTTTCTACTTCTGGTAAAACAGCCACATTTTCTATTTAATTATTATACTCTGGTTGTAGTTTATTTATTCTGAAAAATAAATAGTAGATCACCATGTCATGTTGTTTTCCAATAGTTGTTCACTAAAGCTATAAAGGTCCTTGAAAGCATTTAAGTATTTGCTGGTTTGTGGATAATGAAACAAACCTTATGCAAAACTTCTGTCCATTTAAACAATAGCAACCAATTTTCCTAAACCATTGCAATGCTTTTGTTTCTGGTCCAAAGAATGACAAGTTTCCATTATTCATTTATCTTAATTTATTAGTTTTGCTTTTTTATTTCATTATTTATTTATTTTTTAGTACATGGCTGCTGTCCCGCAGGCAAATGGTGGGAATTCCCAAATCAATCAGTGAGTCAAAACCTTCATAGATGCTGTAAGCTATTGCTTGTTTCTTAGCTTTACATTGACCTCTTTTGTGGATCTTTTACACAGGAAGTGACAAACTAATACTTAGCTTTTTCTTCATTCTTCAGAAAAATAAAATAAAAATAAAATAAAAAGATCTGCCTTAATTTCCTTTTCTCAGAAGATCCCAGGCAGAAAAACTTAGCAACTGAGGGCTTCTAGGAGAGGTAAACTAGAATTACCTGTGTAGTGGAAAATCTACGTAAGCTTGCTCCTTCTTCTTACTACTGCTGAGAGGTTTCTGTTCATGGGGGAGTATGGAAGATCAGGGCATCAACAGGCCCTGAGAGCAATGAACTAAAATAGGAGTTCCCCATTTTACTCCCTGCCTTCTGCTACAGATAGCACTTCAATCATTTCAACCTGTATCTGCAGCTATCATAGCTGGATTTTGACTTACCAGTATACTTCTGGTGTTAAACGTCACACAGCACTACCTCCAGCCTCCCTGCTGCAGATGAATCTACTGCGTTGTCTTTCATCTGTGACTTTAAAACTCCTCAGGGCTTTGGCCCTGTTATTCAGTATATGTATTTTAATCACTGTATAACTTTAGTCAGTACCAGATTATATAACTGAATGCAGAAAATTGTACTTTGTGATAACATATATACATATATATATATATATATATATATATATATATTTCTCCAGGAAGCAGGATGATATTTCAATTTATTTGTTTGGATTAGAGAAAGCCTTATTATACTGCAGCCCCTAGTAAAGCATTCATGCAGTTGATTAAGTAATTTATTATTTTGCCTTTTTTTCTTATCTTACATTCAATCTATCCCATCTCAGTTGGACGAACAGGGCTCTTTGAAGTTTTCCTTTATGTCAGCTTCCATATGTGGCAACAACAACAACAAAACAGTTAGTAGTTAACAGTCAGGTATTACGGGCCACTATAATAACAGTAATTACATTCATATTAAAAACAATTACATTCATATTAAAAACAAACATACAAAACAAACAAACAAACAAATAGTATAAAGCTTGGTGATTCTTTCCCCAGTATTTTTTTTTTAAGCCTTGCAACATGGAGGACCAGCTTCCTTCCTCCACTACACCAGTATAAAGCAGAAATAATTCCATGAGGGCCATCGGAGTTACTGAGGTATGTTTTTCACCCAAGAGCTGTGGGGATGGGGGATAGGGCACCTATATTCTGGATAATTTAAAGAGAGTCATAGAAGTGGTTAAGGTTTAGTCAGAACTTGTGTGACCTCTTTCCTGGTCCAAAAAACAAAGCAGCATTACTATAGAAAAAGGTGGCAAGCAGGAATTGAAAGAATAGGAATGAAATCAACTTACTGTTATCGATTAGATTATGTGTTCTATATCTTCATTTGGGTGTTCTTAGTGAACCTTCCAAGACAGAAAGACACAAAGTGGCAGGAAGGTGTAAGTAAAGGGAGTTGTGAACACTTTCAAAAGCAGGAAAATGGATCAAAGGTAAAAAGTTGTTAGAAATCACAGAAGGTTCAAAGGCACCTCTCCTTGCACTGGGGAGTCCAGAAAAGGAAAAAAATAATTCAGAAGTGGTCTCTGGACCATATCAATGAGATTATAGGAAATTTCTTCAAAGTTTGGAGAAAGGGATCCCCCCTAAAGAGGCAGAAGCAGAACAATTATACTGGAGTGAGGAAGACCTTGTGTGATGGTCCTAAGCAGAGCTGGCTTGGATGTTTTTGCACCTTCAGCAGATGTTTTGAGGGAAGAGAACAAATTTTAAAAGCAAGGAAAAATATTACAGAGGTAATAGCAAGGGTAAACAAGACAGTGCTCCACAGTATAGGCTTTTTTTTTTTCTCTTCACCCAGAAATATTTTGCACGCATTCATATGAATGCATGTGGAGTTTTTGAGAAAAAGAAGACTGAGTAAATGTCTCCAAGATGTTCTGTAGGTGTGCTTAGGATCTCTCATAGACTCTCTGAGAAAATGCAGTGTGAGCTGGGTTGAGTCCAAAAGATCTGTGCTTGCATTGACATAGTGCTGAGTTTGAACAGGTGTACTTAGGAAGGCCTTTTTATTCAGGCTTATCTCCATGTAAAGCAGAGTACATCTTATTTAGCTTGTAGGTCAGGCACCTCTTGAAATGCACTGTGTAGACGGATGTGCGTTGTTGCCAGAAAGATTATAATATGTTATGGAAACTCTTGTCATGGAAAAGGCAGGGAAGGAAGGTGGTGGAAATCTAGAGGGAAGTGACTGAGTACTGTGCTCAAATTTAGTGTTTTGAACTCCCAAGGAGGGTAGTGAAAGATAAGAGGTAAAATTTTCTTACAGTTTGTAGAGAGTCCAGATGGGGTCTAAATAGAAATAGTCCAGGATCACGTGTGAAAGATGAACGAGGCAGAGGCAGAGCTATGAATGTAAGTCTAAGGAAGGAGAGGGGCAGTTGGATGACTGCAGGGAAAGCCTCAGGAAGAGCATCAATCAGGTGTTCTGATACAAGCGGGTAAATAAATGGAAGTAAACTATACAATCACATAAAAGGCTATAAAATACATGCTTTTTAAGAAAGATGACTGTTTAAGTAGCTGGTTCTCTCTGATTTTTCTAAACTCAAAATGTATTGCAATTTATTGCAATTTATTTAATTCACAAGGTGAGGTGAGGTGCAGTTGATATCAACTCTGTATATTTCTATTTCTGTGTAATCAAAGGGCAAAGAGATGTAGTTGTTGAACATTTTTCCAGCTGCAGTTTCTCCCTTTAAAGTGTAATTACCACACAGCTGCTTTAGAGCATACTTCAGGTTGATCATATGAATTTAGTTCTGCTGATGCCTGCCTGTATGTTTTTATTTGAGAGAGCTTACACATGTCATTCAGTAATGTTTCCTATTTTCATCTACAGTCAGTATGCTTATAATGGGAAGTGGCTATAAATGGCACCACCAGGTGCAGACATGAGAAACCAGGCAGAAGAATCTAATCTCAATATATCCTCAAGTTTTCCTTTTCACAGGAATCATTTTCTTCTGCAAGATACAAACCCTGGGTTTCCAAATAAGTCATCACAACAATCTTGAGAAAAGGTGTTATATTTCAGCATTATCATTTGTGAGGTTTTTGGTCTTTCATAGTGAAAGTCTAATGCCTGTTATAGGGTAGGAAGGTGATGGGGAAGATGAGGTTGTGGTGCGCTGTGTTTGTTCTTTTGACATGTCTGGGAGATGTATGAACTTACATGGTAACCAGCATAGTAACTTATGATACAGATGTCCTTTTCTGGTCAGAGACAGATCTGCCTATAAAACATAGTCCTGACTATCACGCTGCTGTTGGATTAAGTGATAGGTAGCTCAGTTTCAGATATGTTTTCAGAATGGAAACACTGAAGTGCATACATGCTCCTTCCACTCCTCAAAGCTGTCAGCCTCCTAATGCCAATCCACCAGCTGCTTGTGTTTTTGGTGTTTGTTTTAAATTATTATTATTATATTTTTTTTTCTTTATATTTTCTTTCAACTGCACCTTTGCCCCCCCACCCCCCCCACCCCCCCCCCCCCCAAATTGAGAAAACTGTTTGACAGTGATTTGGGAATTATTTACAAATATGTGAGAATAATTTATAAAACCTTAACTGGCAGTAAGTCACATATATCCTGCAAGGTGTAGGTGAAGAAATAATCATCAAAATGTTTTACACACATCATAGTTATATAGCAAAATGTTTCCTGCAGGCACTTATTTGAACCTATTTAGAGCAAATACAATGTTTTGGCTTAGAAATACCTTTGCTTATGTAGATGTCACATAAATATAAACACATGCTATTTTGCTATTCTTGGGTTTTGTGTCTTACATCATACATCATATCCCACTTGTTTTTCTTTGCCCCTCTCCCTCTTTTCCTCCCTGTGATCCCATTTCTGAAGTGTTTTTCTCAGACATCCAGCATTTCATTATGTACAGCAGAGGTCTTCAAGAATTAAGTCTCCCATCTGGGGTGTGATGACTTCCCTTGCTTAAATCTTTTGTACATTATGTTTTGACCATGGAATTCACATGCCTAAAGCCAGTTAGAAAGCAGAAATCTGTAAGATTGAATAGCTGGGTGAGCTGTGAATAATGCTAGGTGATCAAATATTCTGAGAAATCTTCTTGGAAGGATGTAGACATGAAACAACACAGAAAACTTTGAGTCAAATTTGTTATTAAATTACATATCATTGTAAGTGTTTAGAATTGCATGCCATTCTAAACCTGTGTTTCTGCAATATTCCTTCACAAATATCAGCAACATTTGGGGATGGGCAGTTTCTCTAATTTACATACTCTTATATCTGAGATTAGTCAGTTTTCCTAGACTTTGGCTACATCAGTTGAGACACATTTTATGTTTCAAAAGCAATAGCAGAATGTTACTTTATTTTAAGTAGTGTCATCACAAGATTAAAAGAGAATGCCTTGTAATTGAAATTCAAATCTCATTTCTTGACTTTTTTTTTTTTTTTTTTTTTTTTGGTCTGCATCTGTACTAAAGACGGTACTGTCAAGGTATCTGGATCTAGATCAGAAACTGATCTGCCTTGACAGTTGTACCATCTGGAAGCTCTTACCTTTTGAAAATGAAGATTTTTTTAATTTTTTTTTCAAATAAGAGATATTTTGATTTAGAGTCATAGCTGTAACCAAGCACAGCTCGGCACATCTTAAGTGGTGGATGGTACAAAAAGCTTCAAGCCAGGTTCTTTTCTCTCAGTCAGTCTCCATTCACAGGTGAAAAGACTGTAAGGAATGTGTTTTGACTTGCAATGGTTGCCTGAGGTGCCAAGGGGCTTTCAGGACAGTTTTGCTTTCTTTTGCCTGGCATTTCTGTTTTATGTATGTTTGGTCATTGGGGTTGGTGAGAGCTTGATACAAGCTGTCAAGATTGGAAGGCTGAATGCATTTCACAATCTAAAAATGGGAGAGAATTACTTTTGATCCTAACTGGCTGGAAAGCACTGAGCTTAAATGGGAATGTAGACTGTTTGCAGTGATTACCATTGCATAATAGATGTGGGGGCAGTAAATGTCATAGCTGGACTTTTTTGTTAATGGTGTAGAGTTGCACCCTGTCCAGCAATGGGCTGCCATCAAGTCTGAATTGATCTTGGATGTAGCAGAAGAGTTTGCTGATAGTTGTTCTTATCCAAAACAAGGATTACCAAACTACAGCATACATTTTTCACAACTTGTACAGCATCTATTCAAAGCAGTATGCAAAATCATTATATATATATATATATATATATATATATATGACATTCCACTGCCTGGTTCACAGAGGAGATGGACGAGATGAATGACAGCTCTTGGGTAGCCAGTAAATGTCACCCACCTCCATCATCTGTGCAGAGTTTGGCACAGAGATGTGCCAGCTGCCACCATCACCACATGAGAGAAAGAGGTGGGACAAAAGACTTCCTAAGTGTGCCTATGACCCAGTGCTGACACTGCAGGAGTTGCTGCGCATTATACCAGGGAATCCATGTGGAAGAAATGGCATGTTAGAAAATATAATAACCGACTAGCCAGCATGGAACTAGCCAGGGACTATGAGGCATTTCAATGTATTTTGCAAATAATTGCCTTGTTTTCATGTGCTTAGTTTTGGTTAAATAAGCTCATGGCACAAGTGATGAAGTAAGACACGGTTTTACCTGAGGTCAGCCTTAGGTGATGTCCTGGTTTCAATGAGGACAGAGTTAATTTTACTCCTAGTAGCTGATAGGACGCTATGTTTTGGATTAGGGTGAGAAGAGTGCTGGTAACATGCTGATGTTTTAATTGTTGCAGAGCAGTGCTTACACTAAGCCAAGGACTTTTCAGCTTCTCGCTCTGTCCTGCCAGCAGGCAGGCTGGGGGTGCAGCAAGAGCTGGGAGGGGACAGACCCAGGACAGCTGACCCAAACTGGCCAAAGGGGTATTCCATACCATCTGACATCATGCTGAACAATATATAGGGGTGGCTAGCTGGGGTGGGGGGGGCGGCTGCTTGGGGATGGGCTGAGTATCAGTCAGCGGGTGGTGAGCAATTGCATTGTGCATCACTTGTTTCATACACACTGTTATTATTATTATTATTATTATTTCCTATCTTAATAAACTGTCTTTATCTCAACCCACAGGCTTCACTTTCCTGTTTCTCTCCCCCATCCCAGAGAGGGAGGGGGGAGGGTGAGTGAATGGCTGTGTGGTGTTTAGCTGCCAGCCGGGTTAAACCACAAGTGACTTCCTTTTTCTTACCATCCACTGGGACTTGGAGATACTAAACAAACATGCATGTACAGTGACATCATACTGTCCACATTTGTGTCCACATCACTCTCCACATTTTGTGCAGAGGACTTATTTGGAAGTATTTTTTTTTAATGAAATTAGAACAAATAGTTAAATTGGAGGTGACTTTTACATATTGTACTTATTTGACGGCATTAGAGCATCTAAGAGGTAAACTTTAAACTAAGTGGTAAACTTTAAATCATACTTTATGAGTATATTTATCCCCTCTAGACACTGCAGATATATTTCTATGGCTGTGACTTTCATAGGACTGAGCATCTTCTTCACACTCTGATTTTATTTTTTGTTTGTACTTCTAACTGTAGACTGCTATAATAGCATAATTTTCAAGGAGGTATCTAGTCAGGATACTAAATATGACTATTACTGAATTGTTGTTTTAGTGGTAATAGAATGAAAAGGAGAAACAAATATACATGGATGAAAGAAATAAAGCAAGTGATACTTCCAGATAGAGTCTAAGTGAAGCTATGTTGGTAGAAAAAAAAGATACCATGAACTATTCAAACAAATACATTCTTGAAGTCAGTGCTACTGGGTGTTCTGTCCTGCCAGAGAAATAATTATCATCATACATAAATTATTATTGTTTATTATCTCAACAGTGGAAAGTAACCAAGGAGTTGGGGCCACATTTATTCTCTTTTGTAGACTTCTGACTGATCAGTTAGAGGTAGTGTCAGCTGGCTGGAAAGCAAACTGCAGTTACTCCATGATACCACAGAGATCATGCAATGTTTAGCATTGATTTCAATGGCAGCAGGCCCCAGACTGCTATTCTGTACCTTTCTCTAGTGTTACTCCTATTTTCTTTTCTGCATTATTTTATTTAATCCTGAACTACATTCGTTGAATCCATATATACTTTTATGTATTTCTCCTACTTGCATTTTTTGTGGTTACCAATGTAGCTACAAAGCTGCTACCACCAAAAAGTAACACCAAACTTCCTTGAAGAGTCAGGCATTGCTTGATTGATGTAGCTATTTTCCCAATGTCCATAGAAAAAGTTGAAGTCTGAGCAAAGCAGAATGTAAGTAATTCTACCTTGCTGTCATATTTTGAAGAGACTTACAGAAGGTCAAAGTGTTCCAGCATACCAAAAGCACTGAAAGGCTGATGAAGGACATTGCCTACATATACAGGACTGAGAAATCCATAAGGGAATAAAACAAAGTAGGAGTTTCATGGAGGTTGTTGGACTAAACAAAACTGTAACTATGTAATAAGAATTTAACCTTAGATATTTCAATCAAAATTAGACTTTTTTTTTTTTTAACAATTGTTTTGCGGCATTATAAAAACTGGTTTAAGAAGAACACTATTTTCTGAAGTATTCTTTTTCTGACAGCTTTTCTAATTCATTCTTTCTATTGCGTCAAATGGTTTCATGTAGGCTCCCAGAATGGGGTATTATGCAAATTTGAAGGTGACAGCATGAAAGAAAAATCAATATTTACAAACATGTTAGTGGTTGTTTTTAGTATTTTGAGACATCACCCTGATATTGTGATTGATCAGACTAAAGAAAAGCATTTTCTTCATCCAGTCTGCTGAATTCTGTTGTGATGGATGCTGCAAGCAAGGTTGTCTTTCTCCATTGACCTGTCTAAAGTTGAACATGTCAGATTCTCATCACAGATGGCATTACTGAGAAGTTCTTTGTCAGATCCCTTGTCACTGAGCCTGTCTGAATTTTGGGTCAGTAAAATCGAGACTAATAAAAAGCTATAGCACTCTCTGTATCTTAACTGAAAATGTATCTCAAAATAATTTATCATACTATTAGGTATCAGAAAGTTAATAAAAATTTTGCCATAAAAATCAAGTAAAATTAGAACTAAAAAAACAAACAAACAAAAAGAAAACCCACTGTTCATAGTTGTTCATAGTTCACTTAAATAGTGAAAATATTTTTAAAGTAGGATTTATTATTATTTTTTTTTATCAAAATGACAGTAAGCAGTTGACATAGTTTAACTAAGTGCTGCTTTTGAGAATTTCCCAAGAGTAAACATCTGTAAAAATTGGGATTAAAGACTACTTTAATCCCAATTTCAATCATATCCCATTTAGATAATAATCTTAATATATAATAATAAAATATATAATAGTATATTATTATATATTGTATAAATAATATATAATAATAATAAAATATAATAATAAAGACTTTCATGTGCTTTAAACTAAGCGTTTCTTCATGTGCAAGTCTGCATGAATTTGTAACACACAAGAGAGGACATCTGGGTCTGGATTTAATTCTAAGTTTCCACAACCAAGGGTTGAAAAAACAATATAAATTTAAGACTTTTTGAAAACCAATGTGTTTGCAGTTCATTTTATTAATTGAAGCATAGGTATCAACAAGGGCTTGGGTGTTACAAGCAATATTAAGAGCATTACTTTGCTAAGTCAAAGTACTGTGAAACAGAGGTCTTTTTCTATGTTTATATAGAATTTGTTGTAAAGATTGAAAATACTGAAATGAAAGCCAAGCCATTGTTGCTGGGATCAATTACAGTAAAATGATAGTATTTAAGGTGTCATATGGATCTATGGGTCTTGTCACTGATAATAGTGCATGAAAAATGTTAAGAACTGCTGTTGTAGAGACACCCTGACTAAATTTAAAACTTCTGCCTAGCTGCCAATTTTTTTTATGTAGTATAAAAACTAACAAGTATATACCATAATAAAAGTCGATGCTAGAGAAAACTGAAATGCAAGTGTGTTTTATAAAATGAAAAGCATTTTAAACAATAGAACAGGGGGAAAAGTACCTGTGAAGGAAGGTAAGCAGAGTCAAGTGATAATCATCAAAGCATTTTGAAAGTATGAGAAAGTTAATTTAGCTGTAGTAAAAATAAAATGTGAATGCATTGTGACATTAATAACTCATTTCTGTTTGGCCACAAACACAGTGAATGCATGTATGGTATTTTAATTTAATCAGACTAGTACCTGTAGAGTACATCTGCAAGTCCAGCTGGAAAGTCCATGCTTTTTGCTTTTATCAATTTATTAACATAAAGAAGAGAAACAACATTTGGTTTTAATAACTTGCTATATTTGTTTATACTTTAGATGCATTGTAATATTTATATGTCTGGATCTTTGTATTGTTTTTATTGTCCTGGTCTTATTCCTAATTTGAGAAAGAAAATTAAACAGCTCATATTCACAGTCATTGTAATGTTCAGTCATGTGCGACCATCTGTGAAGATATGCATTTTATATACTTTTGTGAATTTTATACTTCTTCAGAGAAGTCATGAATTATATAGAATATAAAAATTGGGGGTTAACTTAAAAACAAAACAAAACAAAACATAGCAAACAATCCTTCATGATATAACCATCTTGTCCAGTCAGAAATATTTAATAAAGAAATACAATACTTAGCCTGTATACAATTCCACCTGACCTACTGAGCTATCTTCCTGAAGAGGCCTTGATTTAATTCTCCAGGCTTTTGATTTTAGTAAGGCCATTTCCAGCTTGTAATTTGTTGCTTGAAACTGACTCTCTGGATATGTGTTCAGTCCACGATTAAGTTTCTCGGTCTACATCTGAGATGCTACTCTGGCCTTAACCAGCTTAAATTACCACTTGAGGACTTCTGAGGATTTTTTGCTTTGTGTAATTATCCATGTTATTCTCTCCCTGACATCTGCAAGTTGCCACTTTGCAAAAACCTAGATGCATTTAAAATTTTACATATAAGGGCACAGATAATGGTTTAAAGATTTGCTAGTTAGGATCACAAAGAGAATGCTTCTCTTGTGTATCTGCTTTTCTATTTAGGTCTTTTTATTGTTTTTGTTATTGTGTTCTTTTTCCTAATTTGTTTGAATCTATTCTTTCAAACCTGATATTCACATTCACCACAGTATAAACTGTCACATGAAATCACTAGTGAAGACATTGGAAGATATAATGTTACCAACATTAGCAGGGCTCAAGCTGGAGACAGAATTCACAAAATTTTGTTCCAAATCTGCAATTCCTTTACACAGAAGAGAGAAGAGAGTATTTATCAGCATGATATGTAGCACACCTTCAGCTTCCACTCAGAAATATGGAAAAGATAAGTTTGTGACCTCTAGTCCCTTTGAGTTTTATCAAGCTAAATAAACTTTTGGGTAGCTCTAGTTCACTCTAGTATTTGAAAAGCATTGCCAGATATCTGGTGCTAAGGGGTTGTCAGATTTTCCATGGTGATCTTGCAAATGAAGCATTTACTCATCTTCTTAGCCTTTCTCTGCCAAATTCGCTCACAATAGTCTCTTAGACTACAGGCAACAGGTTGAAGCTCTCCACAGCCTGTACCATCTGTAATGCTGTGTGCATAGCAGGAATGCTACTTGAAGTGGTGGGAGGGAATGTCTCCACAGAGAAGAGCACAAGTAATGGCATGGCTTTGAATTCCAGTGGCTAGAATCCGAAACAGGTCTTGGATCAAAAAATGCTTATTGCCCTTTCTGTGAAAGAAATTTGCATCTGTACCTATGTGATCTAAAGATCTTTTGGAATAGCATAATATTTGATAGTATTTGTTAAATATAGCAAAATTCTAGATAAATTGAAGTTCTGGAGGGAAATTCCTGTATACCCTAGCATGATTTTTTTATTATTATTTTTTTAAAATAACTCTATGACAAAGTGCTGGAAAAGTAACTCAGATAATATCTATTATATCTAGAGCACTAAAATATAGAAATATCATTTTTTAAAATATCAAGATTATCTCGATGTTCTCTAAAAATAACCTTCTAAGTAAGCTACTTGTTAATTCAGAACTGAGAACAGAATTTTACTGGAAGAGTACAAAAGGTAATTAGTTGTAAGGGTTTTACAAGATTTAGTTCAAGTGTTCCATTATGCAAAGTAACATGTACATAACTTGGTATGTCAGCTGTCCTGTGTGCCCTACAAAAATAAATAAATAGCTCATTCTGACATTGCAAGCAGATTATTATTATTATTTTTAATCCTGTAGCAGAGAAGTGGTTAAGATTAAGTTTGAAGTGATGCATATGTGTTTCCACCTGTCTAGACCTTATGCATGCAACTGAAGCATTTATATAAACAGCCCTTGAGCCAATTCATCGTCTCAGACCTCAGTAGCAGACTTTTGATCCATGTCTCTCAGATTTTTTTTTCCTTCCTACAAAGCAGTTTAGTATTCACTGAAAATGAATGAATATTTTCTAGTTCTTTCCAGTCCGTGACTGGCCTATGTCCTGCTATTTGTCAGTCCTTGCATTCAGGCCTTCCACACTCTTCCCTGGAGGCATCAAATGCCGGACCTCCCAAACTCTTGTGATATATATTGCTTAAATATACAGCTTTCTGTTACACTAAGCATTACCTCTTTGCTGTCATAACCACATGTGCTCTGTGGGGCTGAAATAATGTGAACAGGAATACACACACACAAAAGCAACTAATGATTTGGAGATCATGGTATGCACAAATTCAAGTCTACTAGCTATTGTCATGGTGATTGTCCAAGTATCTCATCACATCTTATTCTTTTTAAAGAATGATTATCTCTAAGATTGTTACATCTAGGAGGAAAATAACACAATAACACCTATTATCATAGAAGGCTATTGATCATCCTGCTGCTATAATAAAGGTCATAGGATTTTCCTGAACTAATTCTGCTTTGAAATAAAGCACATCCAATTAGGGGTGGAAAAAAAAAAAATATATCATCTTGATTTTCAACTTGCCAGTGAAAACAGTATCTCCTAAAACTTTCTTAAAACTTTGAAAATTATTTCAGTAGCTACTTTCCTTTCAAGACTTTTTTTTCCCCCAGTGATTTAGTTGAGAATTGAGTTTATAGAAGTGAGTTATAAAGTGAGATGAATTTTAGAAAGATATTATTTGCTGAGTGCTTATTATTTGAGTGCTCATTATTAGTAATAATACTGAGTACTAATTATTATTATTTGCATAGTACAGTTCTCAGAATGTGTGGATTGGAGTGAATGGTTATCAATTTATTATGGGTGGCAGGTGAAATTCAATGTTGATAGAGTAATGCACAGTAGAGGGAATAATTTGAATTTCTCACACACGTTGCAGATTTCTATGATAATTGCAGTCACTGAGGGAAGAGACTTGGGCAATGTTTCAGACAGCTCAGCAAAAACATCTGTTCAATGTGCAGCAAAAGGAAAATGCTAGGACATCTAAAAATAGAAATCTATAAAATCTGAAATAATGTAATTAAGTTAATCTGTTATCATCTTCTCACGTACTTGTATGTTAGGTTCTGATGACTTCATTTCAGGAAATGGTTGATCAAGAAAAGACAGAGTCCTACGAAATGGGAAGGAAAAAATGAGAAAGGGAAAGTCTTTTTTTTAGAAGAGACTATGTTAATATTGTTTCATTTGAGGACAATAAACAGGATAAGCCTTAAGAATAAGAAAAGCTGAACTGTGTTCTCCTATTTATCTTTGCAGAACGTAATGTGAAATGGACAGTAAATTTTTAAGTGAAAATTTATCTGTAACCTTAATTAATGGGGTGAAAATAAATTTACCCCAGTAGTCAGGCTATTCAATAAGTGTCCAATAAGGATTTTTTCCTAAGACAGGAAGTGCATAGCCGTTGAGATGATCCATTGTGGCATTTCCCATTTTTACTCTATATTTATTTTACAGTATATTTACTCAAGATTTACTTTACAATACATTGTCCTTCAGTTTATGTTATAGAGATAATGTTCCTGAACATACAATCAGTTAACGGCTTTTGATATTACCAGATTCTTCATTTTTACTTTACTTTTCAGTCACCTGCAAAAGACTGCATTTCTGCTCTGGACAGGGAGAAGGAAGGGAAGGGAAGGGAAGGGAAGGGAAGGGAAGGGAAGGGAAGGGAGCTTTAGGTTCCTAAGCAACAATGTACTTTATGGAAAGGATACATGAGATACTTCCATGATTATAGATACTTAACAACAACTGGAAAGTTGCTTATAGTTTCTGTTAATATGATGTCTTAGGGTCTTGAAATCGACATCTGACTAAAAGGTGTTTGATAACTTTGAAGCAGTTATTCTTCACTAGTTATAGAAGAACTTTCTTTTGAATTTAGTTACAAGCACAGCCTCCATCTGCTTCTTCAGATTTTTTGATATGAAGAGAAAGAAAAGAAAGGTCACTGACACTCTCTGAGACTCCATTTACATTCCAGTGTTTGACTTCTACATATAACTTTCTTGACAATAGGATTACACAGCTTTTACCATCTAGGAACTTCTCTTTTAACTCCTGTTCATAGCCATGCTCCTCCTTACAATGCAATCAAAGAGCAGCATGAGCACTTTAAGTACTCTTCTGCAGATTCAGGAAGTAACCTTTACATAAGCTTCTGTTCAGATAATGGCTGCATTATTAAACTAAAACTATTAAACTAAAAAAGACTTGAATCTAATGATACACTTACAATGTTATTATTATTTAAAAGCTGATCTCAAACATTAGTCCAAAACTAGAAGAAAAGGCTGGGAATTTCTGCTTTTTAGTAACATGAATTCCTCATTTGTTAAAGAACTTGTAACTTTATCATTTTTTGTGAAACTGGATAATCCTTAGATTAGGAGAAAGAAGAAAGATTACTTTTTTTTGGTGAAAATTTTATTACAGAAAAAAATATGTGGCCAGCATTTATTAACAAAAAATAAAAATAAAAAGGTATGATGGTCTATTGTACAATGTTAAGACGAATAAGAAGACGGTCCTTGATAAAAATGAAATTTATAATGCAGTAATTTGTCATACAGATATCATCTTCAAACTGAATGCAAAAGCATACTGTTAAGTTTTTCTTGTAGCAATTAAAAACAAAACAAAACAAAACAAAACATTGCCCAAGGTCTAAATATGCTATCATGCAGGAAAAAAATATATACAGCAAAATAAGAATACTACATCCAGGATATCGACCACCTTTTTGAAGGTCTCAGTTGGAAGTTCTTTATATATCTGTTCTTTTTTGGGGTAGGATGGACTAGAGCAATATATCCTAACCAGTTTATACTGGGACAGTCATAATCTGTGTTTGTTCATTATACATGGGTCCCAGGCTTGAGTTTTTTTGAGTATTGGTACCTTAGTTGCTGTTCTGATATAACTTAATCTGGGAGAGAGCTTAATATTTGCAGGACTTCATCTGAATGCTAACCCCATTTTCTCTGACCTCTTTCTCTCTCTCTCTTTCTCTCTCTCTCTCTTTTTTTTTCTTTTTTTTTTTTTTTTTTCCCCATAGCAAAACTTACTTTGCTCCTTTTTGTTGATAGGAACTAAGAAATCAATTATTCTGTTTATCAATTAACAATTCCTAATTCAGTCACTATATATTAAAATATTTTTTCTTGTTTCTGAGACCAAAATTTGCAAAACAAATGTTATCTTGAGCATATGTATGCATGCACGGATAAACACTTGTAAAAAACCTCGGCTTTCATAAAAGCTGTCCTTATTTGCAATTGGACCTGTAAAAAATGTATACAGAGTTTTTAAATTTGTATTTAGATGCTCAGTGGGGTTACCACAGCTCAGATTTTGCCACTACTTTATGGTACATCAAGTTTAAATAACTTGTTTTAAACTCAGAGTAAATGAGTATCCAATAAGGTACTGCCTGGGATACTTAAATGTAACATTCACAGGATAAACATGCCAATGACATTGTTATGGCACTACAGAACCCGCTATGTTTATTAACTATAAATGTAATTTTAAAATGTACTAGGTTACTTGTTTTGCATATTATACTTCTTAACTGTATGGAAGGTCATGCCTTGCAGGAAAAAAAAAAAAAAAAAAAAAAGAAAAAAAAAGATAACCCACCATGCAAATATATTTTTCCCTGTCCTTTTGTGCTGTTCCAATTGCATGCTTGAGCTAGAAAAATAATGTATTTATACAAAAAAGCTTTGCAGTATCTGAGCTCTTATAAATCTTACCTGTGATAAATGAAAGGAAATTATTTTATCATAGGAACTTATTTTTTTAATATATATGAAAATATAAATAAATACTATTCTTGCGGTTGGTTGATAGAGACACTTCTGCCAGATACTAAGCATCCATTGGAACTTCTTGCCATTGGGGGTACTCCGGAATTCACAGCATCAAGTCCTAATTAATCAAAGCTAAAATTGTTCTATTACCTCTTTAAATTGCAATACACATGACCATAGCCCATAGGGGAGCTAATAAAAGATAATTCTGTGGTTTGCTTTGAAGCAATTACTGTATGTCCCTTTCTGCCTGCAGGAATCACCTTGTCACATCCCTTACTTGCATCAATCTACCACTTCCTCTTCCCCCCTTCTATTTTTGTAATCCTGGCCTTTAACAAAAATAGAGTTTAAAGGGTGACATAAAAAGGAGAATTGCAGATGTACTGAAATATATGTCATCTTTCTGTTATGTGCAAAAGCATTACAGACAGCTAGTAAGTTAGTGTACAGCAAGCAAAATAGACTTGCTTGTCAAATGAAGTATAAGGATTTTTTATATTTTTGAAAGTAGGAGGCTAATACAGCTAGCCTGAGTTGGTCATATCCTGTCATTGATCTACACAGAGATGGTTTTGTGGAAAGGGAATGTTTTACTTCAGAATTGATATGGTCTTTACCATAGCAGGCAAGACATCTTTCTCTACTTTTTCTGTTTCCTTACCTTAACATCTACAGCAGGAGTCAATTGTAACAGATTCTGTGGTGATTTTGAAGTAATGATAATGTCTCACCCATACTAAATTCACATTTTCTTGCTACTTAATATTTGAAGTCTAGCCAGAAAAGCTACTATATTGATCTATTACAATCGATGCTGGAACATAATTTATGAAAGGTATGTGATCACTGCTGAAGATTATTTGTAAAAAAAAAAAACAACTATTTATCCAGTCTTCTCATTACCTCTTCAGTTGTAGGGCACTGTGTACTACCATTCAAACCATATGTAAAAGAGGAAAATGCAACAGGTGTTATTTGAATAAATTATCAAAGAGAATCCATAGAAGCAAGTATGCAAAAATGTGCTGGACGCTGGTTGATCTCTACCCTCCCTGTAACAGATTTACCTTCTCCCATGGGCATTTTCTATTGGCAGGTTGGAAGTGGAAGTGGGGAGCATTCATTACAGATCAATATCCCATGGGAATTCCTTTACTTGACCAACATCTTCAAAACTGGGGAGTAAGTCAGAAACTGAAAGAGGTTAGGACAGACATAAAACAAGCTTGCATCTGTGCTGTCTTTTCATTCTTAGAGTTTCTTATCAGATAGAGTTACTATGTAGTTGAATGAATTCTCTTCATTGAAAAACAGGATGTGAGTGACTGAATTAGAAAGTTGTCCTCCTTCCTCCCAACTGGATGTATTGTTCCTAAGAAATTATAGGTTTTAGGGATTACACTTCCTTTCTGCTCCCTGGCAGAAGGAACAAGTCTGTTTTGTTTGGTTAGTTTTTTCTTTTTGTTTGATTTTATTGTTTTTTAATGATGTGTCACTTTTTTTTTTTTTTTTTTTCACTTTGCCATTTGGACCAAATAAAGTCATTTTGGAAACCATAGTATTACCTTTTATGTACTACATCCTTTTCCTGTCTTCCCCTGGGAAGGGACAACCTTATCTGTAGATAATACTGTGCCTTATATAATCCAATGTTTACCTTCTATCTACAAGTTACTGCAGGAAAACGGGAATTAGATTTTTTCAAAGAGTCATTAGAGTGCTGAAGAATATCACAAGTCTTATGCAAACCTGTATGCAAAACAAACAAACAAACAACAACAAGAATACAAAACAAAACAAAACGTATTCCTAAAATGTAGAATGATATGGATGAATATTCAGACAGGAAGCACGGAATCTTTAAACTTTATATCTGAAACAGCTGATTTTGAAAAACAGAAGACAGGAAAAAATATTTTTAATTTAAAATATTTTTTACAGTCAATTTATATTTTAAAACTCTACCTCTGACCAGAGGAAGCACATATACTGTCATAAAAACTTACATTGCAAGTGGTAGTGATATCAGTAGTTGCTGAAAAGGCATAGAAAGGAAGGAAGGAAGAGTACCATTCAACAAAATAACGGATCTCTCTGTTCAATTGAATGCCTCATGTTTCTACTGGAGGCAACCTTGCTGTTGTCTTTAGTGTATCCAATTGTTTTTTAAAGACAGACTTTCAAACACTGCTTAAGTGGAGTACCATATGAATTTACATGCGATCATACTTGTAAAAAAAAACAAGTCGTCAAAAAACAAGCAAACAACAAAAACAACAACAATAAAAACCAACAAATCTATAAAGTATAAACCCAAAATGTGTGCAATGTGTTATTGCCTTTATGTTCTATCGCTTTCATGCAGTTTGAGTTTAATCCATAATATGAGAACATTAAATATATAAATATCTCCATAGGAAATATTTGCATAGACATTTAATCGATATTTTATGATAAAAATATTATTTATTCTTATGTTTATAAAATGATAAAAATAAACTTGGTAATGAATAAAATTAAATATGTGATACTGAGAAAAATAAAATAAAATAATGGCCAAGTCACATTTCCTATATATGTTTAACTTCAATGTTATAAACTTAAAACCTCATAAACTATAACAGTAGAGGTATTTTATCTGATGGATTCAAATAACAAGTGTCAGATATGGTTTGAGTAATCATTTCCCAAAAGGAACTTTGCAGCTTGACCTTTTGATGTTATTACACTGGACTATCTTCCCACAAGCCTTTATAAAGTAGCACAACACCATCTGTTGGTACATTATGTATTTATGTATTTCCTATGTAAATGTCTTAGAACAAAGTTTCAGTACTTTTATTAAGATAATTTGAAACAACCTCTTGGGATACATATAAAAAGGACCATGCTAATTAATATATTTTGTTTAATGTACTGTCAATATCATAGAATCATAGAATCATATAATGGTTTTGTTTGGAAGGGACCTTTAAGATCTTGTAGTTCCAAATATGGGGGGGTTGCTCAAAGCCCCATCCAACTTGGCCTTAAACTTTTCCAGTAGTGGGGCTTTAAAATCTTACTGTAAAATCTTAGTGATACGAATGACTGTCTTTTGAAGCATGTGACTCACGGCAATGATATTCTCAGAACCTAAAAGATCTGTGATCATTTCCACCACTTTGAGATTTTGTTGCTTGTATAGGATGGTGATGTTAGGCAGTAATAGGATGGGTAATTAGGCAGTCTTTATGAATTAATTCATAAAGAAATCACAAAAGGCATTGTTTTGGTTGGTTAGCATATGTGTGTGAGGGCTTTTCTCTACTCTTGTGGAATCTAAAACAAGAAAAACAAATCTGTAGGAGCTATGCAGCAAACTATGTTTCCTTGGTTGGTGTTCAGTTCTTTGTTTACTTTTAGAAATAATGAAATGGAAGGAACAACTCTGAAATGAAATACTGTGATAATAAGCACAGTTAAAATAATGCCAGCAATGCACAGATGGATTAGACTAAAAAAAAATTTAGCTTATAGGTGAGTTAGTGCAAAGCTATAGAGATCAAATATCCTAATATCAAGGCAATCACAAAGTGGGGTTTATCCCTCAACTTTGGGTAATCTTCTGGAGTGTGATGAGAGAGTCATTTTTAACACTTGCCTTCCTTGAGACAACCATAAATGACAGTTGCATTTTTATAGCATTTTATATGTTCCAAACCCTGTCTGGATTCTTGCAATGCTGTACTGAGGAAAGTCTGGAAGCATCACTCATTCTTACCTTTGCTACCAAGAAATCCAGCTAATTTTCCCAGGAACACAGAATGGACCTGTGGCTCAACCAGGATTGTCCTGACTCCAGCCTCATCATTTTTTTCTTTCATATATGCCAGTCACCTGACCTGTCCCATGATGTTCTGGGATCCAAGCATCTGAATAAACCCCCACAGTTACAAATGACAAGAATCAGTAAAAGAGAGAAAGCAATCTAAACTCAGCAAAGATCGGGGATATTCCAGGTGTGAGCACATAAGTAACCTTTCAGAAGATTCACAGAGAGAGACAGATACAAGAAAAGAGAAGCAAAAGGTTTACAGGGACAAATAAAATGACTTAGGGACTTATAGTGACTGGAGATCATGGGATATTGTGGGCAATCTCTGTACCATAAAACATCTTTGATGGTTATCAAAGAAATAGACCACACTTCTTGTAAAATGTATTCTAGAAATCAGAAGGCTCAGCTATCAGAGGAAAAGTAGCAAAGTTCCACACAAGTGCTTCCTTAGTTTGAGATTCGTAAATAAGATGTGCATAGATAAAGTAAAAAGAGAGCTTTGTGGAGAATTAAATTCCCAGATCTTACTTTCATCTTTGAACATGAGGACTTGCTCCCTTAATGTTACAGCACTCTGCTAGATAAGTTATCTCCAAGACTGTCCCCTCTTTTTTTTTTTTTTTTTTTTTTTTTTTCCCAAGTGACTGTGCATGACAACTAAGAATTCCTCATTATTTTTCTACCTTATCTTGTTTAAAAGCTTAAATTACTCAGCACCCATTGTACGTATAACACTTGCCAGTGGTTCTTTTATGCTGCATTTAATCCTCTTTTCACATGATCAAAGAATCACAAAATCACAGAATAGTCTAGGTTGGAAGAGACCTCCAAAATCACCGAGTCCAACCTCTGAACAAACACTGATAAATCTTCCACTAAACCATATCCCTAAGCTCTACATCTAAACGTCTTTTAAAGACCTCCAGGGATGGTGACTCAACCACTTCCCTGGGCAGCCTACTCCAGTGACTAACAACCCATTCAGTAAAGAAGTTCTTCCTAATATCCAACCTAAACCTCCCCTGGCGCAACTTTAACCCATTCCCCATTGTCCTGTCACCAGGCACGTGGGAGAATAGACCAACCGCCACCTCACTACAGCCTCCTTTCAGGTACCTGTAGAGTGCAATAAGGTCGCCCCTGAGCCTCCTCTTCTCCAGGCTAAACAGTCCCAGCTCCCTCAGCCGCTCCTCATAAGACTTGTTCTCCAGACCCTTCACCATCTTCGCAGCCCTCCTCTGGACTTGCTCGAGCACCTCCATATCCTTCTTGTAGCGAAGGGCCCAAAACTGAACACAGTACTTTAGGTGTGGCCTCACCAGAGCCGAGTACAGGGGGACAATCACTTCCCTGGACCTGCTGGCCACGCTGTTTCTTATGCAAGCCAGGATGCTGTTGGCCTTCTTGGCCGCCTGAGCACACTGCTGGCTCATATTCAGCCGACTATCAACCAATACTCCCAGGTCCTTCTCTGACAGGCAGCTTTCTAACCACACATCTCCCAGCCTGTAGCGCTGTTTGGGGTTGTTGTGCCCCAGGTGCAGAACCCAGCACTTGGCCTTGTTGAACTTCATACCGTTGGCATCGGCCCATTGGTCCAGCCTATCCAGATCCTCCTGCAGAGCCTTCCTACCCTTGAGCAGATCGACACACGCACCTAACTTGGTGTCGTCTGCAAACTTGCACTCAATCCCCACGTCCAGATCATCGATGAAGATGTTAAAGCGGACTGGCCCCAGTACCAAACCCTGGGGGACTCCACTAGTGACCGGCCTCCAACTGGATTTGACTCCATTCACCACAACTCTCTGGGCCCGGCCATCCAGCCAGCTCTTAACCCAACAAAGTGTACGCTAGTCCAAGCCATGAGTAGCCAGTTTCCTGAGGAGAATGCTGTGGGGGACCATGTCAAATGCCTTACTGAAATCAAGGTAGACCACGTCCACAGCCTTTCCCTCATCCACTAAGCGTGTCACCTTGTTATAGAAGGAGATCAAGTTTATCAAGCAGGACCTGCCCTTCGTAAACCCATGCTGACTAGGCCTGATCGCCCTGCAACTGCTGCATGATGACACCCAAGATAATCTGTTCCATGAGCTTCCCTGGCACTGATGTTAAACTAACAGGCCTATAGTTCCCCGGGTCTACCGTTGGGCCCTTCTTGTAGATGGGCGTCACATTTGCTAGCCGCCAGTAAAGTGGAACCTCCCCCGATAGCCAGGACTGCCGATAAATGATGGAAAGCAGCTTGGCCAGCTCCTCCGCCAGTTCTCTCAGTACCCTTGGGTGGATCCCATCCGGCCCCATCGACTTGCATACATCTAAATGCTGTAGAAGGTCGCCAACCATTTCCTCGTGGGTTGTGGGGGCCACATTCTGCTCCCCATCCCCTTCCACCAGCTCAGGATACTGGGCATCCAGAGAACAACTGGTTTTGCTGCTATAGACTGAGGCAACGAAGGCGTTAAGCACCTCAGCTTTTTCTTCATCTCTGGTAACTAAGTTTCCCCCCGCATCCAGTAAAGGGTGGAGATTCTCCTTAGTCCTCCTTTTGGTACTGATGTATTTATAAAAACATTTTTTGTTGTCTTTAACAGCAGTAGCCATATTGAGCTCCAGATGAGCTTTGGCCTTTCTGATTTTGTCCCTGCACCGCCTCGCAGCATCCTTGTAGTCCCCCTGAGTGGCCCGCCCTCTTTTCCAAAGATTATAAACCCTCTTTTTTCTCCTAAGCTCGAGCCACAGCTCTCTGTTCAGCCAGGCCGGTCTTCTTCCACGCTGGCTCATCTTTGGGCATGTGGGGACAGACCGCTCCTGAGCCATTAAGTTTTCTTTCTTGAAGAGCACCCAGCCCTCCTGGGCTCCTCTGTCTTTCAGAACCACCTCCCAAGGGACTCTGCCAACCAGTGTCTTGAACAGCTCAAAGTCAGCCCTCCGGAAGTCCAAGACAGCGGTTTTACTGATCCCCTTCCTGACTTCACCGAGTATCGAGAACTCTACCATTTTGTGGTCACTCTGCCCAAGACAGCCCCCGACCACCACATCTCCCACCAGTCCTTCTCTGTTAGTGAACAGAAGGTCTAGCGGGGCACCTCCCCTGGTAGGCTTGCCAACCAGCTGAGTCAAGAAGTTATCTTCCATGCTCTCCAGAAACCTCCTGGACTGCTTTCTCTGGGCTGTGTTGTGCTTCCAGGATATGTCTGGGAAGTTAAAGTCCCCCACAAGAACAAGCGCTGACGATTTCACAACTTCTGCCAGCTGCCTGTAGAACTCCTCATCCGTCCCCTCATCCTGGTTTGGTGGTCTATAACAGACCCCCATCAGGATGCTTGCTTTGTTGGCCTTTCCACTGATCCTAACCCATAGCGACTCCACCTTGTCATTCCCAGCCTCAAGTTCGATGACATCAAAACACTCTCTAATATAGAGAGCCACTCCACCACCCCTTCCGTGCTGCCTGTCCCTTCTGAAGAGCCTATAGCCAGACATTGCAGCACTCCAGTCATGAGAGTGGTCCCACCACGTTTCCGTGATGGCAACCAAGTCATAGCCTGCGTGCTGCACAATGGCTTCCAGCTCCTCCTGCTTGTTGCCCATGCTGCGTGCGTTAGTGTAGATGCGCTTCAGCTGAGCCTTAGCCTTCTCCCTCAGCCTTGCCACTGTTCCCCCTGGCACACCTCCAGCAAGCTTTGTTTCATCCCTGCCCCCCTTCTTACCTAGTTTAAAGCCCTCTCAATAAGCCCTGCCAGCTCCTGGGCCAGGATCCGTTTTCCCCTTGGGGACAGTTGGGACCCATCTGCGGCCATCAGGCCGGGTGCCGAGTAAAGCGCCCCGTGGTCAAAGAACCCAAAACTTCTGTGTTGGCACCAGCCTCTGAGCCACATGTTTATCAGGTGGGCTTTTCGTGTCCTCTCTGAACCATTCCCTGCCACTGTAGGAATGGACGAAAACACCACCTGTACTCCCGCTCCGTCCACTAACCGTCCCAGCCCCCTGAAGTCCCGTTTGATAGTCTTCAGGCTTCTCTCATCAGTGGTATTACTGCCAGCCTGGACTATCAGTAGCGGATAGTAATCAGAGGGGCGAACCAGGTTGGGAAGCTTTCTGGCAACATCCCTGACCCTGGCCCCAGGGAGGCAGCAGACTTCACTACGGGTGGGGTCAGGCCGACAGATGGGGCCCTCTGTTCCTCTGAGAAGGGAGTCACCCACAACGATCACCCTTCTTTCCTTCTTGGTGGGAGCAGTCTTGAGACATGGAGCAGACTTCCTCGCCCTAGGCTTCCTGGTTAACTTTTCTGTTACACCCTCATCCACCGCTCTCTCGAGCTCCAAGGCCTCAAACCTGTTGCATAAGGGCACCTGGGAAGGTGGGGCAGGTGGGGGGGGGGAGTTTCCTGCAACACCGAGCAGGGACCTGTCTCCACTCCTCCTCAACTCCTAGGTCCCCTCTCTCTGCCCGACAGTGACCGGGCAGGGTGTCCACCCCCATTAGGGGAGTCTCACCCCGGTGCCTCTCCTTCAGGCCTTGCAGGGAGTTGCTCCACCAGTCTGTTTCCCACTCACACTCCCTGATGGCCCTCAAAATGATCTTTAAGTCTTTCCTTCCTATAAATTGTTTCTTCATTTCACATTAAACTAGACAGTATTTATGATGAAGGAATTGACTCTCCTACTTAGTTTCTTCAGTGTAGCACAATAGACTCTGTAATATCTATTTGTCTTCTACTGCATAAACACTAATAATTAGTTTTGTTCCCATGTTGATATTTCCCAATTCTCTATCAGTCCTTTTTTCATCCTCATGTTAGTAGTTCTTGTGACTTATGAGCAGAGAGGGTCCATAAAATTGTTCAGGAAAACAAGAATGTGGATATCTTTTTCCTCCTGGATAACTACTACTCTTCCTGTTTTGGAGATCTTGGAATAACATTGGGTACAAGCATCGGAGTTATAATTCCAAATGAAGTCCCTTCTTCTCCATGAGGAGAGCACCTACCTAAGAAAATCAGTCACTAGAACCATAATTTGCAAAGGGTATATGCATAGCCAATGTTAGGAGTCTTGCGTTTCAAACCAAAGCTTTGCTATGAAGTCACTTGAGAGGGGTTAGAATTGCTAACTTAAATTAGTCAGCCTTGGGACAGATTCTTGTTTGTACCTATACACCTTTCCCTCTGCGACCCAAAATATACATTTACTTTAGGTGGGAATGCTGTACACAGTAAAATAGTCAATCCTTTTGTTTGACTATATGAGAAAGAGCCTGGAAAAAATTTAGAGTAATTGTTACAGCAGACCTCAGGAGGAGGGGGGCAGAAAACCAACAAACAACCAAACAAACCAAAAACAATAAAAATCCCAACAAAGTACTTACCTGGATTTCTCATCCCTCAGAGACTTTTCCCTGAACCAGTATGAACAGGTTTGAGCCAGTAGGAATAGGATTCTGCAAGTTCTCAGGATGCTTCACTTTAGAATCACAGAATCACAGAATGGTTGCGGTTGATGGGACCTCTGGAGGCCATCTGGTCCAACCTCCCTGCTCCAGCAGGGACAATTAGAGCAGGTTGCCCAGGACCATGTCCAGGCAACGTCTCATGATCTCCAAGAAGGAAGACTCCACAACCTCTCTGGGCAACCAGTGCCAGTTCTCTGTCACCCACACAGTGCAGAAGTGCTTCCTGATGCTTCCTGATGAGGAGATTCCCCCTGAGCCTCCTCTTCTCTGGCTGAAGAGTTTCAGATCTCTCAACCTTTCCCTCACAGGAGAGGTGCTCCAGTCCCTTCATCATCTTCATGGCCTTTAAAGTATCAGATAAAACCTTTAAGCAGTCATGACTTATACAGTCAGATTATTCAGCACAGCATCCTTAGCATTGCTTTTCAAAATTTTAAAGAAGCTATAGAAATTCTAGTATGATGTAAGGACGGTGTTCCCTAACATAAGCAGTACGAAGGAGTATTTACATCTACTAGAACTGTTAGTTTTATTTGTGGTAGTCTTTCCACTGATCTGGGTCCATGCCAGACTTCTTCAGAGATTTCTATTAGTGACTGGAGAAGTATTCCTTGAGAAACTAATGAATAAGTTTCACATTCTACAGTCAGCTATACATATGTATAATATTATGGGGAATGATCAAGGTACAAAGAGTTTCTTTCCATGGCAAAGATTTGTATCATAATCTGTTATAACACTAACCCAATCCCTGTACAGACTCTCGATAGTAGTGAATGAAAAATGTGATTCCTGCCTTGGGAACTGGGTAATATCTGACCCTTGTTCCAAGCATATTTCTGAGTCTTCAAGCACAACAGTACATGTAATTCATACCTTTTCTACTTACTGGGAACCTCTTTCTTTCATGCTGCTCTCAAGGTACATGTTTTTTCCATATTCAAGTGTGACAGTAAAACAAAGAATTTAGCACATTTAAACTAAAATAGAATCATAAATATTGGAAACACAGCAATAATTTTTGAATATATTTTGCCTTTTTAATTGTGCCGTATCTTTGGTTCAGGTCACTAACCAGGCAGATCTTATGTAGTCTTGACTTGAAGTGGAATTACTCCTCGCTGCAAGTGTGAGCTTTTAAAATGATCTCAGTCACCGTATACTTGCAATTCCTGGGGCAATTCCAGGCTCTGACCCCTCTCTCCTGACTTCCTGTAGGAGGAAATATAAATGAACATGTACTAGCAAATGTGGTTTCATACTGAGACCTATATAATAAGTTTCCCACCCATTTTGTAGCAGGGGCACAGGAAAAACAAAACAAAACAAAACAAAACAAAAAACTATATGGATATACATGCTAAAGCTGTGGAGATGCCTCAAATAATTTTTAATGAACCAACTGTACCAACACTGAACTAGAATCATAGAATCATAGAATCATAGAATATCCTGAGTTAGAAGGGACCCATAAGGATCATTGAGTCCAACTCCTGGCACCACACAGGTCTACCCAAAAATTCAGACCATATAACTAAGTGCACAGTCCAAACACTTCTTAAACTCCAACAGGCTTGTATTCAAATCTTTATTTTTATTTTTCTTGTACCTGACAGAGTTTAGATTTCCTCTGAATTCAATGGACTGGTTAAGTACTATTTACTGTCTCTTTTGCATAAGATTTAGAGCCACTTCTTTCAGTCTGTTGGTTTCTGTATCCTCAGGTATGCAAACAGTAACATTAAAAACTTATTCTTTCCCTCTAGGCCCTTCACCATTTTTGTAGCCCTTCTCTGGACACTCTCCAATAGTTTCATGTCCTTTTTGTACAGTGGTGCCCAGAACTGCACACGGTACTTGAGGTGAGGCCTCACCAGCGAAGAGTAGAGCGGGACAGTCACTTCCCTCAACCAACTAGCGATGCCGTGCTTGATGCACCCCAGGATACGGTTGGTCCTCCTGGCTGCCAGGGCACATTGTTGGCTCATATTCAGCTTGCTATCGACCACAACCCCCAGATCCCTCTCTGTGGGGCTGCCGTTCAACATCTTGTTGCCCAGTCTGTATGTTTAGCCAGGCTTGCCCAGTCCCAGGTGCAAAATCTGGCACTTGCTTTTGTTCAGCTTCATGCAGTTGATGACTGCCCAGCTCTCCAGTCTGTCCAGATCTTTCTGCAAGGCCTTTCCACCCTCAACAAAGTCAACAACTCCTCCAAGTTTAGTATCATCAATAAAATTGCTCAAAACACGTTCTATTCCTATATCCAAATCATTCATAAAAACACTGAAAAGAACTGGCCTTAAAATGGAGCCATGGGGGACCCCACTGGTGACCAGCTGCTAGCCTGATGCAGCCCCATTTACCACAGACATTTGAGCCCTACCCGTCAGCCCATTATTTGTGAAGTTTTTGTCTACCTGTATGCTGGACATTTTGTTCAGTATGATCCTATTGGAAACTGTCAAAAGCTTTACTGAAATCCAGAAAGATCATAGGTGGTTTCCCTCAATCGACTAAATGGGTGATCTTATCATAAAGGAAATCAAGTTAGTCAAACAGGACCTACCCCTCATGAACCCATATTGCCTGGGACCAATGACTGCATTGTCCCTCAGGTGTGCTTCAATAACTTCAAAGATAACCTTCTCCATAATTTTACCAGGCACTGACATGAGACTGACAGGCCGGTAGTTGCCAGTTGCCAAATAAATGAGGCCAAATGCGTTCTCTTCACTGGTTGTATTCAATTTATGAGGCAAGGTTCTGGTAGCAGGGGGACTGCAGGGATGGCCTCTGTGGAAGAATCCAGAAGCTGCTCCATGTTAGATAAGGGCTAGTTTCAGCCAGCTCCAAAGGGACCCGCCACTGCCCAACGACAAGCCACTAAGTGACATTGTTTTTGCCTCTGGGAGAGCAGAATTAAGAAAGGGGAAAAAAAAAAAAAAATCTCTGGGCAAGAGCAGTTGGGAGAGTGAGGAGTGAGAACCAGCCCTGCAGATCCCAAGGTCAGTGCGGAAAGAGGGTAGGAACGGAGGGTAGGAACGGAGAATAAGTTCCCCCGTGACCTGTGGAGAGGCCCCTGGTGGAGCAGGCTGTCCCCCTGCAGCCCATGGGTCCCACATGGAGCAGATCTCCACACTGCAGCCGGTGGAGGAGCCCCCAGTGGAGCAGGTGGATGTGGCCTGGAGGAGGCTGCAGCCCATGGAGAACCTCCACATGAGCAGGCCCCGGGCCGGAGCTGCAGCCCATGGAGAGTAGCCCATGAAGGAGCAGAGGGTCTGGGGGGAGCTGCCACCCGTGGGAGACCCATGCTGGAGCAGTTTGCTCCTGGGTGATGGACCCTGTTGTACGGAGCCATGTCGGAGCAGTTCTTGAAGAGCTGCTGCCTGTGGGCAGTCTCCGCAGGTTCAATTTGGGAAGGACGGCATCCCATGGGAGGGACCCCACATAGAGCAAGGACAGAGAGTGACCATGAAGGAGTTATGGAGACAAAGCATTAGGAACTGACCGCAGCCCTCATTCCCTGCTCTCCTGTGCCACTCATAGGGAGGAGGTAGAAGAGGATGGATGGGGAAGAAGGTGTTTTTAGTTTGTATTGTTTCTGGCTTCTCTAGCTTGTAGGTAATAGGTAATAAATTTATTTAATTTATTTAAACTAATAGGTAATAAATTTATTTAATCTCCCTATGCTGTCTATTTTGCCAGTGACAATAATTGAGTGATCTCCCTGTCCTTATCTCAGCCTTTGAGCCCTTTTTATCCTATTTTCTCTGCCCCTTGAGGCCTTTTCACCCTATTTTATCTCCCTTTTCCTTTTGGGGAGGGGGCGTGAGAGAGTGGTTGTTATGGAGCTCAGCTGCCCAGCTTAGTAAAACCACAACACTGGTCCACTATGAGCTCAACTCTACCGCTTCCAAGACTACATCTAAGTATTTACTATAGTGTGGTCTGCAATCTAGACATCCCATTGATTTTTTTCTATTTTTAAGACCTTATTGCAAACTCTCTAATCCATATTAAAGATTACAGATACTAATGTCTGAGACCATGCCAATATAACACCTGAATTAATTTCTGGGCATTTGTCACAATAATTCAGAAGAAAAGAAATATTCATCTTTCCAGGCGAGGAAGAGTTAGGTCATCTGAGAACTAAATATTGTAAGTTGGTATTTTGTCTTTTCTTTGGCATGTGCGAAATATGAAATGAGATGGTCGCTTGGTTTGAAGGCAATTCCTTCTTTAATTTAAGAACTTTCCTGCCCTGCTCTACAATTTCCAAGAAGTGGATTTATTTGTGAGCTTCAAAGCATTCCAGATTAATGTATTCTGAATGTGCAAGCTCAGTTTTAGTTGCTAAATATTAGTTATCTCAAATTAAACCATAGGTAGCAAACTGATCATGACCATTAAGCTATTATGTTATGTATCATAATTTGTATTCACATTTGTTAGTCTCTTCTGACAGACTAGGTTGGATTCTCCTAATCTGTTCTTATATGCTTTTGGGGGAAGGATGTTACTAAGGATTTTTCTCACCAGGTAGATACCATACACAATATATACTGTGTACACAATTATCTGTGTTATGTAAATTCACATTGGTGTTAAAAAGAGTAATCATCAATAAGGAACTGGTGGAATAAGAGGTAAGAAAAACAGCAGAAAATTCCCTATACTGCTCTGTGCAAGTGCTTACTTCTGTCTGTCTTTGGCTATCTCTCTATCAAGTTGCCACTGAATAGTCAGTACTGGATGCAGAAGTTAGGACTGCAACTAAAATATACCATTAGCCATTAAAAACTTGCAACAATACAATATTTCAAATTTTCCATGGCTGGAAAAAATAATAATTCATTGATATATTATTCTTTAGATTCTAAGCATATTGAATCAGTTTCAGAAGTATTTTATAAACACCAGGGCAGTTTCAAGTGGTATCATAGTAGCAGTAACAAGCAGATATGCAAACTCTAAAGCAGATATTAACTTTGTCTGGAAATTGCAGATTAGCAGGGTGTATGATTAATCGGACTACATGGAGAACTAAGCTGGCTATACAGTTACTAATTCTGAATTTAGCTTATTTATCTATATAATAGTAAAATCTTTCAAGTTCTTTTCAAGGTGATATCAGCACCTAAACTGTGCTGATATCCTGAATCCTGTGGTGATCAGTAAAAGTTGAATTCCTAAATAAATGTGTTTTTTTTTGAAAATATAAATCTCCTGAATTACTCAGACATTTTAAATAATTTCACTTAAATTATTTTTAGTAGAAGTACCTTAAAAAACAAAACTCAGAATAGTTTGAAGTTAAGAAATCTCAGAGTTTTACTCAGTACCTACAGGAATTTTGTTTTTATGATAAAATCTGAGAAAGGAACATGAATACATGAATAATAATGATATGCAGCTGCACAATTGAAGGTATTCATGAAATTGTTTTGATCTGTGCTTTCTGAGCCTGTTTGATTTACTAAGTTTTTAGGTTTATGGAACATAAATGTACTGTAGTTTATACTGTGCAGTCATTAAGTAACACTAATGATTCATTGATAAATTCTATCTTAGAAATCACAAAGCTCTCAGATACTCTTCATAATAGTCTCACTTCTTAATCTTTAATTATGATATATGGATTATCTTTGTTTCTATAACCGTCTGGTGTTAACATGGTGTTTTTAAGAGTACTCTTTCTTCCCAAGCAAAGATCTGAATGACTGAAGTCCACCACTGTATTTCATACATTTTAAATTAACCCAATACTTTCTCCTTTAAAGGAGAAAACATACAGAAGAATGACAAAGTGATATCTATTCTGTAGCTAAATGATTGGTATAGCATAGGGTTAGTAGCAGATACAAACAAAGATGGAAAAATCTCATCCTGGCAGAAGACACACAAGCTATCAAAAAACCTTAGGCATATAGTCAATGACGTTCTAAATCTGGAAGTTAATTCAGCTCATGTTCTAAGTACTTAGGGTTCCACAGATTCCTGCAAAATTGGCAGTTCCCCTACAAACTCCTAGCATTTCTCATTTCTTCACCTGTGAGCTTTGTTTACTTTTATTTTTTTCCTTATACTTATGAAAAAAATAAGATGAAATTATGTAGGGGGAATTCTTCTAAGGCAAAAGGCATATGTAGAGCATGGTTTTATAATTTTAAAATGTCTAAATAAATGAGATGTAAGTCTTGAAGTTCAATTAGTGAGAAAAAAATAATTTTAGGTTATTTTATTTTATTTCTGTGTTTTTGTCCAAAAACAAACCTTTGAGTGCCCACACCCTTCTGAGTTACTCCTAACAGTCTTCAGTTAAAAATCCAATGTTTGTTAATAGGACAACAATAAGAACCAATATACAAATCTAGGACAAGCAGATACTTAGTGAAGATAGATTTTAGCTTCTAGTTTCCTAGAGGTTAGTGTGAACAATGAAAAGTCTCTGAGATTAAACAAATGGCATTCATTTAGTTTATTTTAAAAGATTAGAGTGACTCACATAAGAGAGTTCTAATACATGAAAGGCTGTTGCAGAGGGGAAAAGACTAATCAGTTCCCTTCACCCTTATCAGGTAAAATGAGAAGCTACATACAGGCTTAAATTACAACAAGGGAGAATCAGTTCTGAGGCAAACCTCCCAGAGGATGGCAAAGCATTGTAATAGAGAGGGAAGTGGTAGATCCTGTTGTCTTGCAGCTATGTTTTTCTGTGGTTACCATAAGAGATTAACATGGCTGTCAGATTGCTTCTGAACAAGAAAGCCATGCCTAGAAGCTTCACTTGAAATAGTGGTATTTTATCTTCCTGTATTGTATAAAGAAATGTGAGATATCACTGATTTTGGAGTCCATGCAGTGTCTCTGTTGGCATCCCAAAGGTTACATGTTAGATGGATGTACTTCACTAGTTCCTTTTTCCAGGACAAACGACTTCCTCAGAATGATAGATGACTTGCTGGCACTGTGCTGTCGTTTTTGAAGTGTGTTAACACAGAGAGACATTTAATTTCATTAGTGAGGGAGGGAGAAAGTCTTCTGGCCGTAATTTCTTAAATAGGTTGCCTCAAAATTACAAGGCTGTGAGAAAATTGTTTTAATTTGTTCTCCTGCTGTGGCTGCCTCATTCTTTTCCTTTCTGATATTTTCCCCATCTCTATATTTTGGAATTAATTTTAAAGTTAAGTTTCTCCTTCCTAGTTCCTGGCATTTGGACTGTGTACAATGGAGTCTTAGACACATATTTCAGTCATCTGGCATACTGAGCCAAGGTCCTTCAAAATCCATTAGTAAAAAATTGGGGAATCTGAGGAATGACACAGAAACCAGATTTGTTGTCTCTTGTCTTGTTTCATGATGCACAATATTACAGAACACTAATAGCTTTTAGTAGTATCTGAGCTTGCTTTCAAGCATTCAGCAGTTATTAGCCTTGGAGGCCAATTAATCTAAATTGTCAGAAAAAGGAACTTGTTTTCAGGCTGTCCTCTGACTTTCCTGTCAGACTGTGTCTTTTATTTGCTATCATAAGGGAAGAGCCAGGTGGTCTACTTCCTTTATTCAACATTAGGGAGTGATTATTGGGTATCCTGTATTTTTAGAAGGGAATAGGCTCCTGCTGTTTCAGAGCCACCGCTCTTTTCTTTTTCCCCTGTGTCTGCAGTGGTACTGTTCTTAATTCCAATTTATCTACTCCTCTTCCTTTCTTCCATGAGCAGTGATCCCAAGCATTTTTTTCTCTCTCTTTCTCTCCTTACACCTTTTCTAATTTAGGTATCTGAAACTTCAGCTTCTGGTAAATCTGGTAAATTGTAACCCCATACCCGTCTCCTTCAGTTTGCCACAGTGAGGATGTTCTTAAGTGGTGATAAGTGGTCTCTCAAGCTTACCAAGGAAATTTTTGTGCCCTTAACACACAGAAGAGAACTTTGTGGAAAGCCCTACTGTGTGTCTGCATACCAAATTAATGCTGAGAAGGTGGCAAGAAGGTGTCATCAGTTTTGGGAGCAGTGATATGCTGCTCAGAATTATTTTTCTTCCCCAGGTTATTGTTTGTTTTAGTATATTTTGACATTCTTCTCATCTTTTCTTCAATGGTTTGATGACTCTCAGAGAAACCCCATCCATAAATATATTATTTGTAAGTACTAATTCAAAGGAACTCTACAAATTACCTTGAAATCAACCCACTCTGCATCAAGCTAGTTTGTTACTTCTATGGTCACATTTCCACATATATTGTTCTTGCCAGCCTTCCACCCTGAGCTGGGCTTTCAGAGCCATCCTCCAGTAATGGAAGGAAAAGCAGACTTCCTGCAGAAAATGACACATAAGCTAAATGGTGTGATGAAACAAAATAATACAAACTTAAAGTTCATAAGTTCATTCTTGAAGCTGAAAAGTGCAAGAAGTGAGGAGAATGCAAAATTGGATGTAGGTACAGATTATTATAGTTCAGTTTCATGGAAAATAAGAGCATCATCCTAACTATTAAATATAATTCTGTTCCTATTCTGAAGGGCTCCTGTATATAGAGATTGTGTGAAGGTGACAGAGGTTAGGCTACATCTTAATCCTGTCTGTATTGTATCTCCCCATTGTGCAGAGCTCACAAACATTTTTGAGACTGTGTATGTCTCTGGATATGTAAACCTGTTTAAATTAGAAATATCCAAGCTTATAACATGAAGATTTCCCCTAACTTTAGTGCTGGTTTGATCCTTTACTTTCCCTGTGCCAATGTTCACCTATAATTCATGTTTACTGCATAGTAAAGTTAAACATGACAACAAATTGTTCCATCATGAGATACTTTTCTGGAAAGCTTAGGGTATTTTTTAGATATGTAAAATGGGAGTGAACCACAAACATGATTATCTTTCTATGGACAGGACTCTGCAAGCTAAAGTTAAGGTTGAAAATTGCAATTGCATGGTTTGGTGTCAGGATGTGTGTAAACTGTGTGTATGAACAGATAAATAACCCAGCAGCATTATATAAGGTAGACAAAGCCCATGGCACACTTATAAGGGGAGAGCAGGTGGATAAAATGTATTAATGTAACAATTCTGAGTCCATGAATGTGATAGATCTGAGAGAGGTGACAATTTCTTTATTTATTTAGGAATGGAAAAACTGATTTATGGGGCTGTATGTGCTTTGTTACTGTGGAGAGTGAAGCTAAAGGAGGACAATTGAACCATTTCCTGTGTAGTGGCAATATGTACACTTTTCATTGTAGTGAGTAGTTCTACTCCTCAGATGAGAAGCTAAGATGTTTTCAAAGATATATCAGTGCTCTCATCAGCTTAAAAGTCTTACACTGTGCTTTATATAGGCTGGATTTTGAGAATGCTTCGAAACATTAGGATAACTGCAGCTACTCATTTGTGAAATATTGCCTCAAGAGGATAGCACGTTTCAGAGAGTTTTTCCAGGTGTACTAAGATATTGACTGTAATCCACACAGCTTTCAGTTATTTGGACCATGCCCTCTCCTTCTTACTTGTACACAATTAAGAACATAAAGAGTTGGCACTAAATCTATTTGGATCTGAAAAGGAGGATCCTCTTACCAGGGAGATTCCTGCAAGTGTGCACAGACTCTGCTGCTTCCCTTTTTCCCAGCCACCTGCTTTGCTTATGAATATGTGAGTTTGATATTCATCCTGGAAAATGAATCTCTTCTCACCCTCTCTTTCGTATTCCTTGAGAGTAGATAACAATGCCGTGTAACTGTGTGAGAGCTATTGTGGATTTATTATAGTTGGTAAATATTATTATGTATCTAGTGGACAGTCAATTATATGTGGCATACATTGTAGATTTTACATTTTGCCTGCTTTAAATTTTTTGGAAGTGCCTGCAGAAAGGGATAGGTGGTTAAGTTGTAACTTCAAATAAATAAATACATTAAAAAAATAATTGAAGCAGGCAGTTTCTGATAATAAAGAGAACTGGCTCCTGCGTAAAAACCACTGTAAGTCTGGAAACAGCAGAATTCTTTAAAAAAGGAGAAGTGAAAGGCCCAAAGAATTTATTCTCTGGAAAAGATAAAATAAAATAAAATACCCAAACCTTCAATAACCTAACAGGATTTAACAGGATTTATGCTTGATGAATCAGAAGCTTCATTATATATCATACAAAACTAATTACTGGGGAGCACTTTATTTACCTCTAATTTCTACTTAATAGCCACTGCACTTGTCATTGCAGGTATGGTTACAAAAGTATGGCTACCTTCCACCAACTGACCCCAGAATGTCGGTGTTGCGCTCTGCAGAAACCATGCAATCAGCTATAGCTGCCATGCAGCAGTTCTATGGCATTAATATGACAGGAAAAGTGGACAGGAACACAATTGAGTAAGTAACTGGTACTGAACTGCTCTTGACTTTTCTGTTTCAGGAAGAGTAAAATATAAATGGAAAAACTATATGGCAAATGAAGTAGGGTGACCCAGATATCCAAATAGCGTTGCATCTTCAGATGGGGAGCAAAAATATTTCTGCCTTTCCTTGACTTCTTTTATTTTCATCTTGTTCTGCTGTATTTTATGATAGGGGATAGTCAGCTGTCAACTGCTGCCTGCTTTTGGGCCCATGATTCTAAAGAAAATATTTCAGGCTGAATTAAATAAAAGGAAGATTATCTGTGTGGAACTGGATTTTAAACTGCCAAGCATTCACTAAATGTTTCACAGTGGAAAATCTTTAGTGTAAATTTCCTTGTCCTCATTACACACAAACACACACAAAAGTTAGCACATTCCACTGGTTCATTCATTTCATGGTTTCCAGTAACAAAAGACCAGGTGTGCTAATTTTCATGTGCAGTAAAATTGGGTTAGTTTTGCATGCCCTTTGCAATTCTGGTCATGTAAAGCAGGCAGCATCTGATTTTGCAGAGAGACCAAACACGGCCAAATGCTGTAGAATGGAGAGATTGAAACATTCTTCCAAATAGCTTTATGCTATGACAAATTTTAGAAATGTACAAAGATGCAAAATAGAATGAGTATAATAGAAAATGCAAAATAGAATGAGTATGAAGAAAACTTATTTGAGGTTAAGAGTTGAAGTGTTGGACGCATTCCAGGTAAAATGCAGTAAAGATAATCTTATGATTTTAGAACTAACTTTACCTGAAAAGCAAACAACAACAAAATAACACTAAACAATAACAAAATAACATATCCAACATTTATTTTATCGACATACGTTTCTACTACTTCTCAAAAATGTTTTTTCGTTTTGTTTTGTTTTGGGAGGGAATCCTCTTTAATTTCCCACTTACTAGCCTCAGTCTGATGTGTCATCTTTTGTTATTGTTTTTGGTAAAGTAGCTGACATGAATGATTTTTCAATCATTTATGGTTTAGGGAAGAGACTACCTAAAATGCTGGCAGGATTGGAAAAATCATTTTATTCCACTGGCACATGCATTATTGCATTGAAAAGCAATAAAGCAAAACAGATTTTAGGGCTGCCCTAAGGGGAGGTGAGTTGATCAGACATCCCTCAGTTCTGGAATTTAAAGGACCTTAGAACAGGCATTGCAATAGCAGTAGGCTCAGGAAATGCCATATGAGAGAGCCACACTCAGAGATATGTTTATGATCCAGCCTGGAGGTTGTAAAGACTGGGCTCTTTATTCACATTGTGATTGATCCTTGAAGGGAGAGTGCTACCACACGCACCACTAGTAGCCTTATAAAGACACATTAGTGGCAGCTTTGTAAGAAGTAATATATTCCACTAAAAGGAAAATGATCTGTTCAATTAGCAGTACAGGGAAGCTAGAAAGTGGTAAAAGAAAGGAGGAGGCCATCTCTTGCATTAGAGCATCAGTCAGCAAGTTAAAAACTAAAACTAAAATGAACAAACAAAAATATTTAATTGCAAAAGGAAGTACTTTATGTTTGCTAAATTGGGCGTGTTGGGCAGCATACCAGAAAGATTGTCTTCATTTATTCTGTTAAGTAAGAGACAAACAATACAGCAGTCCAAAACACCCATTTTACAGTTTGGTGGGTCTGAATCTTCCAAACATGAACCTTTTGTTACATGATTTTCTTTTCCACAGAAAGGTAGACTAAAGCATGGTGATTCTTAGGTACATATAATTAATGCTGTATGAATTCCATGTTTACTTGCACATTTGGAGTTGTATTAACTTGAGTCAAGTTGGAAACAGAACTGATTCTTAAAGACTTGTCACATTTACATTGGTCTTGAGAAAAAATAAACTCATTAAACTAAAGTGTGGCCTCAAGTTACTATCAATTAACAGCACTGAATATTCTAGTGAGAAGTGGCGACATAGCAAAGGATAAATATTTTTTTTAATTGCTCATTTATGGCAGTGATTTTTAAACATTTGAAATCATTTTCACTTTTGTGTATATGTAAAGAGAATACATACAATCTTTTGACCAGAAAAGTTTGACAGTTTACCATTTGTTTCTCTGTGATTTTTATGTTATAATCACATGCAATGCTGGGATTACAAAATAAAGACTGTAGCAGGAACCTCATAGAAACGTGTTCTCATCTTGTGCATACCTGCTTCTCTAGCATGTCTGGAGAAGAGATTATAGTCTGCCTCTTAGTCTGCAGAAGGATGAACAATTAAAAGAAATTACTGTAGTTATTTGACAGGAACCAACTATGAGAACATGAGCAGAGGAATAACATCTTGCAGCAGGAAAGTCAATGTCTCCTGGAGGAAATTTGTTGTTCTGAGAAACAGTTAATCCCTTAATGAGTATTTTGGCATGCATAAATATGAACATCTTCTCCCTACTACTCACCATTCACTTGTTTTTGCTGTATTTTTAAATTTGTTACCCAAGTGATTTGAAAAATTGATGCATGCTTATTGCTGGGGATATGGAAATATGAGTGGTAGAAATAGATATCATCATAATGACAAAAAATGAAGGACATTCTGAATAGAATTATTACAATGGAAAATTCATTGAAAATACTCTGACATTTGCATGGGGTGCAACAATATTTTATGCAATTCATTCATATATTACCAAACCCATCAATGACTCATTAAAAAAAGAAAATTATGAAAATGGATCCACAGTTGGCTTCTTGGTCTTTCACATCCCTGAACAAACATACGAAGCAGTGGAAGAGTAGTTGCTGTCTTTTCTTAAAATTGTTATACATGTTTATTTCCAAAATGTGTTTTGCAGTTTAAAGGGGTACATTACAAACCTCTTGGTATACAAATAGAATGGTAGTATATAAGATGCTGAATAAACCTCTGTGATAGTAACAAAGCCTTCATTTTATTTTAATGACAAATGTGGTCACTTTAGTTCTCAGATGAGCTTATAACTAAGTTTATTTTATATATTATAATTAAAATATATTTCAATTAGCAGTGAATGATGAATTCTGAGCTGTTGAAATAGTATCAGCAGTCTTTCTATTGGTAAATGTTTTATGTGAAAAAAAAAAAAAAAGTATACATAAATTCTTGTTACCTTAGCAAACATTCAGTGAGAAGCCTTGCTGAGAAACCATTCTCAGTAAGAGTGTTGAAATACCTTCCATCATTTTTTGACTGTTTTCTGTTACATAGAGGAGTGCCAGTAAAGTCCTGCAATGATAGTGAGAAAACAATAGGGAAGAGTAAAAATGTTTGGAAAACATATCTATCTCTCTTCACAAGAAGTTTCAGGGTGCCATTCAGTAGTTAACTGAAATCATTTTTTCCAGCCACCAAGTCAGATTGGATTTTTGGTGTCCTCCCTTTTTATTTTCCTTTAGTGGTGTTAGAGGTTTTGTTGTTGTTGTTGTTGTTTTGTTGTTGTTGTTTGTTGCTGTTAGTTTATTTTTCATTTTTGTTTTTCCTAGAAGACCACTTCCAACCATTTAGTTTATCTCTGACTCTCTCTCTCTCTATATATAATAACCATTATACAGTTTTGATGAGGAATAAGCAGGGAAAATAAATAATAGGTAGCATTTTTAAAGTTTTGACTGCTTTAAAACAAAGTATGACTTCTCACAATTTTTCCTGAAGGCTTAAGAAGGTGAGGAGGGAAAAGGATTTTCTTCCTCTTATCCCCCAAAGAACAAAATATGATAAGGCAGTTGACTTGAGTTATGAAAAGTTCGTTTTCATTTCTCTCTCCTGGAGAAATGTTTTAATTTTGCTGCATATTTTTATTTTAATCTTTTCAAATTTTCTGTGATTCTAAACTGTTTTACTTCTCTTGACATATATAGCTCTTCAAGCTTTAAACTAATGGACCTAAGAGAAGAATTTGATGTAAGATAGTCTACAGATAGAGTACATTAGTCACAATTAAGCCTCTTTATTGAGTACCAATAAAATATTAATATTGAGGGGCTGGTGCATAAAATATTTCCACAAGCTCAGAAACAACCATATGAAAGAGAGGTAGGCAGTTATTACCAGTGTGCACCTTTTAAAATAATATATATATTAAATAATTAAATTCTAACACACAATCAAGAACATGGAAAACATTGATCATATTACACTATAAGCAGCTATATTCAGAAGAAAATAAAAATTAATATTTTATACATCAGTTATTCCTCAGATGGAAGAGCACATTATACAATAGGTATCCAGAAATTTCATAAGCATTAATGATTACTGACAGAAACCTTCCCCACAGTCAGAGTAAGACCTGTTAATGTTTAAGAAACTATTTTTAGTATTAAAAAAAAAAAAAAAGAGAGAAAGTGAAAATTATGTACCAGAGATTGTTAATATTTTGCCTCATTTCTGTGCTAGAAAGGACTTGACTCCATTACTAACCATTTAATAATTTGTTTAAATCTCTGACTGACAAATTTAGCTCAATTAGTATTTAGGTAATAGAGCAGGTGACAGTCCAACACTTCAGCTGCATTAAACAGAGAAAATGGCATATTTCCTGAAATTTTACATGAGGATAACTTGCTGAAAGCTAGTGAGCCACTTGTGCAAAGGCTTTCATTTACATTTACATTGGGATTTATGCTGTGTATGAACCACAGTCCCAATCGTTGTATAACGAAGAGTAAGAACATCCGCAGGTCACACAGAATGACAGCATGGAACATCCTCTGCCCATTCTAAAAAGGATGCAAGCTTGACAGGCTGCATAACATTTCTGATAGGTACATGTCACTTCAAAGTCCATAGAAAAACAAATTGTGTCTGTTTAAATTTCCTAATTTGTTCCAAATTTGATACTATGTTTTGTTTTGTTTAAAATTGTTTGTTAGTATTTCTAGTAAAATAATATTATGTTGAATTCTGAGTCCATGTTACCTACTGGTATTGTTTTTTTGTTTGTTTGTTTTGTTTTGTTTTGTTTTTTGTTTGTTTGTTTGTATGTTACTTGTTTGTTTTGGTATTAAATATTAAGCATAAAACATTTATGCTAACATTTTCTGGAGGAGTATTGAACTTTGGATGTAATTTGAAAGCTTGTTTCAATAACAGCTTTGTAGATTGCTTTTAAAAATTCAAAGCTTTTAGTATTTATGCTTTTTGCAAAGTGAGCAAACCTTGTTATTAAAATAGGTTTCCATCAGTTATTCTAATTTAAACTTCTTTTTTTTTTTTTTTTTTTTTTGGTGGGGGTGTGGGGGGGAATGACGGGGCATGAGAGGAAGGCCTACTTCAATTTATTTTAATTCATTAATTCAAATGCCTTTAATTCAAATGCCTAATTCATTGCCTTTGAAAATATAAAATTGTAAGTGATATAAATTTATACAAGACCCTGATGTTTCTGTACAATGTTTATAACAAAATAGTTTTTGATTTTGTTTTTATTATTATTATTATTTGTGTGTGTGTGTGTATATGTGTGTGTGTGTGTTTATTGCTTGCTACTTTCTTTTGATGTAGTCCTGATCCTGTGAAAACAGGCTGAAAGAATTGACATTGTTCAGCCTGGAGAAGAGAAGGCTCTGGGGAGGCCTTATAGTGGCCTTCCAGTACATAAGGGGGAGGGGGCTACGGGAAAGCTGGGGAGGGACTCTTTGACAGGGATGTGAAATCCATGGATTTATGAAAACAAGTGTGTCTGATTTCACTGAAATTTAAATTTCATTATCCCATCTCCAAAAAATCATTCCATATGCAATATAGTTTGTCCTGTATTAGTAGTTATCAAACTTACAATGCACATCTCATTCCTTGAGTACAGAACTGAAGAATCAGTGATTTCATTGGATTATTTACTACACTATATATATTGTATATATTTATAAAATATATATATACAGTAGTACTATATATATGTAAAATAGTCCTTTGCACTGCAACCATTCCACATTTTCTTATGGAACACCTACAGGAAAAGATTAAATAAATTGGCTGTTTTTGTTGTTGTTGTTTGGTTGGTTTTGTTTGTTTCTTTCTTTACGTTTTGTAAACTGTACATATTTTAAAAGGAATTTATATTCTAATTAGATGAAATTTCAAGTGACTTATCATCCATTCATAAAGCTGTTGTGTGTATATATTTAAAAAACAATGCTTAAATGCCAGTTTAATGGTCACAAATTCATCCGTGCAAGCCTGAAGAACATTACCATTATTGTGGTATATACCATATACTACAGCTTTATACCATATACTACAGCTTTTAGGAAAACTACAGCTTTCACATCAGTAATTATCTGGCATGATAGTCAATGTATTGGAAAAGTATCAGGGGAGAGTTGTCTTTTACTTATACAATGAATGTCTGTAATCCTACTGTCATCCTGGTTGTGCTGCAGCTATTCAGTTCATATAAAATCATCACTTCTGCTGAGTTTTGTTACTTCTAATCAAACTAAAGTGTTTATACTGCAAGCAACAAACAATCTTTTAGTAACACTTCTGATGAACTTATTCTTTTGAATTTTGATAATTTGGAATGCTAACAAATTTGAGGTGTTTGAAATATTTGAATACTTTTAAACATTGAAGGCCATTGCAAAAACTGAGCATTTCTGTGGCAAGCCTGGTGCTACAGAAGTGGTTGTTTTTGTTGTTTGTGTATTAGACATTTTCAGCTTGATTCTGTGCAGAACTTTAAATATTCTTAGGGAGAATTCTTGTTAGATATCTCCACTAGTTATTTATAGTTGTGAATAGAGCTGGTACTCTTCATTGTGTGGAAAGACAGTGAAATGTAGGAACATTTAATGAAGACCTTAAAATTACCATGATGTTAGAATGTTTCAATATGTTGAATTAAAAATAAAAAATTAAAAAAAAATGGCAGTAGTAACTAGTGATTTGATTAAATTTGTGTGTGTATACTTTAACCTCACCTTCAGTAAGCAAGCCAGTAACACAGATAAGAGTTGCTTTGACTGAATCAGAATAAATTACTAATTCTGAAAACACTTGTGAAGTCTTTGTTCAGAAGTTGTAGCAAAAGAAGGGGAAAAAAAGAGGGAAAAATAAAAACAAATAAACTTGTTTCTGAATGTCATCAGACACAATGAAGCTCCACAAAATATACATCTAGTAGCAAGATAACTGTTCCTCTTGGTAGTCTTTTTTGCATGTAGACACAAAATTAATAATACTATAACTTCAAAAACGTTTGATATCTTTATTAGTTGGGTGCAGTGATTATGATTTTTCTTTCATTATGCTTCAACTGTGGTGCTGTTTCTTGCAGCTGGATGAAGAAGCCTCGATGTGGTGTGCCTGACCAAACAAGAGGTAGCTCTAAATTTAACATTCGTCGGAAACGATATGCGTTAACAGGACAGAAGTGGCAGCACAAACATATCACTTACAGGTACTAAAAATACTAATATAGATTTATAAATCTCACTAGTAGCACTGAATTTTAATTACGAGTAAATAAAAGTTTATGAAATATTTCTCAATGTTTCAATAAGTTTATTAATAATATGTGATGTAAAAATGCTGATTTGAATACCTCTTGAATAAATACATATGTAGTACCTAAGAACCAAGGGATTTTCTTGGATTAAAATTGCATGCATTTAGTAAGCAGTAAATTCTCTGAAGCTTTCAGCATCTAATTCACACCCAATATGTCCTTAACCTTACCTTACAACCCTCTTGGCAGCTTCTCAGAGAACATTTCTCTGAAAGTAGGAGCACTCTAATGAAACTGAGATTTCCAATTTAAGTATGTAAAATAGGTTATTGAAGGAAATCAGTCTCTGTAAACTGTAGGTGCCTACAGGTCTTTTCTGAAGCACCAATGAATTTGATTACATTTTGGTGAGTCACTGACCTAACTGTTTCCTGCTCACCCAGTGAGAGGCATAGGGATACATGGGGGTTGTACATCTTTGTAACTCATGAGTCTGGCACCGTATATTGCCTATTCTGTAAAAGCTGATCTTTCCAGGGAAAGTTAGATCCATACAGTGTGCTTGCCAGAATTCTGTCAACCAAAGTCAATGTCACGTATGCACTGTAGTATCCATAGTTTGTCAACAGACCAATGATTCCCACAGAGCCTGTTTGAAAATTTACACATCCCCTTTGGGATTTCTGTACTATCTAACAAGAGTAAGTTACAAGGGATAAACCTGTTTTTTAAATTCACTCACTGTTGCCTTTATTCATAACCCCATATAAATATTAGATTTTAAGTCCATAAGCTCTATGGTCATATAGACTGATGAACTTATTAATAATTGATAGAACTGTGAAGAGAGTTTTATTAGCAACACTATTTCAATTATATGGCTTATGTTTGAATTGTAGAATTTTATTTTAAGGCATTAAACACTGATGTAACTTCAAGCAACAGAGAACTACCTTGTGATTAGTATGTTGCACTGGCTGATGTTCTTTATTGTTAATGTAGGTGAAGTACATAGCTGACCAGAATAAGAAAGCATTTCTATCTGCATTTTAAAATGTAAACGTAGCATGTATGCATACATATGAAAAGCATTCAGGGTCACCTAATTTTTTATTATTATTTTTTATTATTTTTTTTTTCCATCTCATTGGTACTGAGTCCAATTTTCTATTTCATTACAGGATTTTTTACAACAGTCTAAATCCTACTACTTGTTTATCTTCCATCACCCAAGGCATTCATCATAATCCCAAACAAGGGTGCCCAGTTTTAAACTATGTGGCAACTATATAGCAATCTTTCTCACTTTGAGAAATTTATAGCAGTTCTTTACGTCCTGCCTTCCCTCTTGTAAAATGTTCAGTCTCTCATTTTGACAAGACCTCCAGTCAACCAGAGCTTTAACATGAATAGACCTATAATACTTTTGTAGTGAATTACAGACCAACTGACATTTAAACTAAAAAAGCCAAGTTGCCTTATAATAAAATATATATATTATTTTTTTCTGAATATAGAAAATTCAAAGCAACTAACAACAGGAAAAAAGAGAGAGGGAGAGAAATAAAATAGAGAAATAAAATTCATCCCTTCTCTCCACTTACTTTGTCCTTCCTAATGGTTCCCTGCTGATAAGATTAATTCCAGTTAACTGAATGACCCTTTACATTGCTTTGTTCCCTAAAATTTTGAACATATGTCTAGCATCACGTCTGCTCCATTTGTCTCGGTGCTAGCTCTCAGTCTCTTTGTAACCTGCAGGTTCTGTGTCTTTCTGGCTAATCAAACCTTGTAGTCTTAACTGTCTTGGCTAAGCAGGCTTAGGAACACCTCCAAAGGAAGGACAATTTCTCTTTCATATCAGTGTCTGCTACCTCTTTCACTTTTCTGGAAACAATAGAACAGAAACATAGAATAAACAATTAAATGCCATCAATCGAGGTAGAGTAGTGAGGCACTGGAACAGGTTGTCCAGAGAAGTTGTGGATGCCCCATCCCTGGAGGTGTTCAAGGCCAGGCCGGATGGGGCCTTGGCCAACCTGATCTAGCGGGTGGCATTGCTGCCTATGGCAGGGGGTTTGGAGTTAGATGGTCCCTTCCAACCTAAGCCTATGCTTCTATGATTCTGTAAAGTTATCTTATCATAGAACTGCACTCACCCGCTTTTCTGAACAGGAAGGTTAACTGCGAAAAAAAATATATATATTTCAAGCATTACTTGAAAAAGAGCCCAATAAAGATGAGCAGAACATGAACCTTAACAGCAGCTCATAGCAGGTTTTCTTAGAAGAGTTTTTTTTTTTTTTTTTTAATTGTTTTATTTTATTTTGTTTTTCTGGGGAGCTTTGACTGGGATAGAGTAAGGCAAACTTTTCAAATACTAGATGCTTATTTCTAGAAAGTATTTAATATAAAACTGTAAATAGTTTTGTAAAAAGTTTTGTTGGGCTCTGTTAAATTCACAGATGGAGAGTTTTTTCTATGTATCATTGTCAAATAGGTGCAACTCCGAGGTTGAGGGGAGCACTCTGAAGGAGTTCAAAAGCTACATTTACCACGTAATATCTCTCTGGCTAGAGGATTTCCTGAGATGCTGGATTTAAATGAAATAATTATCATTTTTGGCAAAACATCAAATCATTGTTAATGGTAAAACAGAAGTGAGTTCACATATAAATGGATTTTAATCTGTGTCTACTTGTATTTTCAGTCTAGCTTTTTTCTTTCTTTCTTTTTTCCCCCAAGAATTGCTCCTGCCACCTGTTAAACTTAAATGATTAAATGTTGTTAAGAATATTTTCCCCCTTAGATTGTCTCTGTAATCACAGATAAGAGGATCAAAATGGATACACGTGCAACTTTTATCACATTTTTCCTGCATTTCTATGTTTTCAATTTGTAATTTTTAAGGCTAGGAAGTTCAGCTCAAATTTCAGGATGGAGCTTCAAATAAATCATTTACCATGATCATTTGTGTTAATTGCATCCTTTCTGGCCACATATTACAGTTTTAGCTTACATGATCGTTTGTCTTAGACAGCCATATGTCTACAGTCAGTGTCAATATGCAGAATTCCAATATTTGTAATGATAGCATGGAATAGATATTTTGCTGCATTAGTTATACTTTCTCTCTTTTAGGGAATACAGCTTTCAAATTATTTGAACTGGCAAATAGTTTGTTTGTTTGTTTGTTTGTTTGTTTTTTAGAATTCCTGTTTCTAATGAATTTACACAGCAATAGTAGTTCTTGTATCTTTTCTGTGTGGTATGGCTCATGCTTGCATACCTTGTAAACATTATTTATACTTATGTATTATTTATACTTATCCTACATTCTAATATAACTTTTACCAAAGGAGAAACAGAAGTGATTAACCTTTTTTAACAGCCATAAGCATATAGGACTGGTGAGGACTAGCTCCATTACAGAACAAGAAAGATCTTAATGGCTAAGTCTTGTCTCTTAGTGTTTTAGACTGTATCAAGTTACAAAACAATTTCTGACTGAACATAATATAGATTGAGAGAAGAAATCTATGAAACCTATTAAGGGATTTTTTTAATTTTTTTTTTTAAGGTGATGTTTACAAAGACACTTATAAGTCTCTCTGAAAAAGCAATCACCTTCTCTGTTGCTAGGGAGGTAAATCACCCACTATTTAAAAGAAGGAGTAAGAATGTGAATCAATAAAGCATTCGTCTTTGTAAAATAGAACATGAATGTTTATATGCCTTTTTTAGGCATATAATTAGATAGAGAATTATTGAATATAAAGTCCTCTTCATCAGAAGTCTGGGCATGCTATTCATAATTTTAACTCTAGCACTATGAGAGTCAGTCATTAGTCAGTTGTTCAGATCATTCAGCTTGCAGAACACTTATACAAATAAAATTAGAGAATGCTCTCTGAAAAGCCAAACTTTGTCTTGAATTAAGACCATCATTTAGAACTTTTAACATTTTAAAATAAAATAAAATATCAATTTAAAAGCTATTCTGCAGATTTATTCTGCTTTCTTGAGGAAGATAAAAAATAGTAATTGATTGTTCAGCAACATATAACATTAATTTAATTGGTAGAGAAAGCTTAACTGCAGATAGTCAGTGGCCTTGGGTCAAACACTAGATTAATATCTTCTTCCTTTCCCAACAAGCTGGATTCATCCTTGACTTCAGCTCCCCGAAAAGCAACAAAAGATGAAAGATTTGGACATGTCTACCTTTGTGCTGTCCAGTTAAATGAATTAATGCTCATTGGAAGCTTCAGTATGTAATGAAAGGTCCTATCTGTCTTGTTAAAAATATGCTATATTATTACTACATTCTGAATGACCCACATTGTGTGGAACATGGAAAGAAAATTTTCTTTGAGGTTTGAAAGTAACACTGGAAAATAAGACAAAATTGAGTTAAGAACGACTTTAGAAAGTATTGTTGATTTAAAGTAGCAACAAGTTGTATTATAACATAATATTAATGCCACAGAGGAATATTAAGAACATATTTCCTAAATCAAGGAATTGCACTCCTTATTGATTCTACTTGTCACTTTGTCGGTATGCTGAATTGCCTTGATTATATTTTGCTCATGAATGAAAAAGGGCAGATCCATCAATACTGAAATAAGAGCATAAGTTTTGTGATGGGATGTTTTGCATACTGTATTATTTTCTAAATATATGGCTATTTCAGCATCTAGACATGAGCATATTCTCTTTCCTTTCAAAGTAAATAAATAAGTAATAGTAATAATAAAAAAACAACAGAAATAAGGGGAATAAACATTCTCTGTGTTTTTGTTGTTATTTTCAGAGATGATGAGAAACTTCTAAATTTAATTAATTTTTGAGTAACTGAAACATCTGAAAACCAGTCTTCAATATGAAAGCAATATTCTGTGCTTTAATTCAGTTGTATTAACTTATGCCTACTTAACATATTTTGAAACATGCTGGAAGCATTTACAGGACTGGCCTGTATCATTTTTCCCAACATACACATGAGGCTGACAAGGCCTTAAGTCAGTGGAAATACCTCACCATGTGCTCTAGAACTTTAACTTTAAATTTCAAGTCAGTAGCCAAAATCTTTCATTTCTCTCTATCAAAGAACACACACTAGCACAGAAAATGCATGCAGATTTGTATTGGGAAGTGATACTTGCAGATGAGGAAAGCATGCTGAGTGGCATGGGGGAGAAGTTCTTAGGGTTTTCTGAAAACATGTTTTCAAAATGACCCACATGTGAGTTCATATCATTCCCACTTACATGTTTTACTGGAGGTCTGGTGACTTGTAGTTGCATACTCTAGAAAAATAGGGATTTATACTAGGGAGACTAGTTGTTTTCAACAATGAAATTCTCATAAACTATTAGACTACCAAAGGGCTTTATCTCCTGAGGACTAATGGGCCTGGTATCCTATGATTCCTGAAACTAAGCATTAATTTTCTGTAATAATCATGGGTGCAAAATTATAGCCTAAATTTTAATAGATCCTTGTCTATTAAACATTCTTATGCAATTATATATATGTATTTCCCACAAGCTTTCAAACAGGAAAAAAAAAAAATAATAATAAAATGCACTTATAATCAACCTTATGCTGCATTGGAAAGTTTCTGGTATTTACCTTAGTTCTGCTATTACCATTAGAGGCAGTGTTTATGAATCTGAATAAAATGAAATATTTCTGTTCCTACCCGCTGATTTAAGCATATATACCCCCTGTTAAAGCTTGGTGCTATCTCAAAATCTAATTTCATAGCAGTGATTCTTGCCATTTTCTTAAAGAACAGTTAGCTGTGTTATGTACCTCAGCATTTCTAACCATTGAATGGAAAGGTAAAGGCATGTAAAATATACCTAATAAAAGGTATATAAGGTAATAAAAAGTCCCAATAACTGTACTTGTGAGAGAGAATTCCTACTTAACCGTCAATTAAGCCAATTAGCTGTGCTTTTGCACAGTGTAATTTAAATTAAAATGCTTTTCACTATATGTACTTTTAGTGTCAGCCCTTTTCAAATAAAATTTATCTCCATTGTATGAGTTCTCATTTCTTTAATAATTGACTACTTCAATAATTCTGAAATAATAAAATCCTGAAACATTAATGTGCTATAATTGTAATTTTTTTGGTCTTGCATTTTATTCAAATTAATTAGTAGTAAAATATGACATAGGGTCACATTCCTGTAAAAACAAAGTATTTTAATAATCTTAGTTTTGTATCTTGGAAACCTCATTTTTGTCACTTTTCAGCTCCTTTTAACAAATTAAAGGGAGACTATTGTCCATGAAACAGAAGAACCAAAAGAATTATAGATGTGGCAACAGTAGGTTGACTTTTAATGTGGTCACATAACAAGGAGATCAAAAGCAATATATCTGACTTGGGCTTAATCAGCTGGAGCAGGAGCTATATGAATCAAGATCACATTTTACATGGAAAAGGTTTCTAGGTTATAGCTACAAAGAGTTAGCAAAGTGAGACTGCAAAGATGTTGAAGTTAAGAAAACCCACATCAGTGAGGAACTAATGAAGTTACTTGATGGAAAGTGCCTGTAGATAAATGATGGCACAAAATGCAGTATACCTTTAACTAGAGGTGATCTATTTGTTTCAAATAGGAGTAAGACTGGGATGGGATAAAAGGAAAAAAAAAAAAAAAAAAAAAAAAGGAGAAAAATTTCAGTTCATTTTAAGTTTGATTGACAACAATGGCAATGAGAAGCTAACATTTCAACAAGTTATTTAAATTTAAGCTATATTTCAATTTATTTTGTCTTATCTGTTTAATATCAAGTATAGATCTAAAAATTGCTGATTGCTTCATATGGATTGCAAACTGCATGTGTTTACCCATTCAGTTAAATTTCCTGGTCTTTTTACTTCTGTACCCTTTCTTTCTTTAGAAAACGGTTTCCCATTTGTGGGAAAATAGGATTTTTTTCCCAAATTTTGGGAAAATCTTAGAATGTTTGAAAGAAATGGCATTGTAGAAATGTTCTCTAAATTTACACTTAATTCACTTTATAGAAAAATTAAAAAGTTGTCTTGCATCATTATAGTTACCTAATAATTCTAAAAGCACCCATTACTATCCAGTGTAATCATAACAACATTGTAGTAAGATATGGTTAATCCTGTACTCTGGATTTAATGCACAAATGAGCACAGAACCAATTTAAGGACAGTATTTATTACATGCAGGGAAGAATAAAAGTATCAAAGTCCATGAACAAGTCTGTCACTGAGTTATTATAACTCTTGTGAAGACTGTTACTGCTAAGGTAAGCAATAATGCCAAGCTTTATGCAAAAGTATTTTGAGCTTTATCTAGCGTTTGCTGAACTGTCTCTTGGGTTTTGGTTTTGTCAGAAGTGTTGATTTTATATACAGTATTGTAGCAATTTATTTAAAAAATATAATGAGCTGCTCTGAGGACAATAAGAAAAAGAAGGAAACAGTGAAATTTAATGGCAAATATGTGATTCTTAATATACTTTATTTAAATTTCAGATGAGTGATTCTACACAGTCATGTGAGGTATATCCTGACAGCCTTACAAGGCTCCTGAAGCTGTCACAGCCAAAAATCTGTCACTGAAAGATGGAGAATTTTTTGGAGACTATTTTGGGTGAAGAGGGGGAGGAGTAGAAGGAAAACCCAAAGCTTTTCTAAAATCAAGAGGAGGCAGAATTTCAGAATAGCAGTCTCCCAAACAAGACTCTTCATGTGTCTGTATAAATACTACTTTAAAGTGAAAAGTGAATATCACTGTGAAATCTTTTTCTTTCTTTTACAAGAGATGGATTTAAAAACTACTATGACTAAAGCAACTGTAAGGTTGAAAACCATGTTTGCATCAAACAGCAATAATAACCACAAAACACCATATTCAAAGGATATATGTTTGTGATTGGCTAAGAATAACAGCTTTCAAAATCTGTGTAAAATGTCAGTATACTTGTTTGTAAAAAATGGCATCTAAAGAAATAAACTTATTTTCCTTTTGCTTACTAAAAAACTTCCATTGGAAGTAATTGCACGTGCAGTCTTCAGCTTCTTTATAAGATTTCATTGCAAATCAATTCAAGGTCAGCACTGGAGATTTCTAGATTGAATTTCTTTCCTGTGAAATGATCACTGGACAGAGAGGTTATGAAAGCAGTTCTTAGGAAATACCATTTTCTTATTATGATGGCTTTTGTCTTGCTTATGCTACTACCTCACAATAGGAGTGATTCTGAGTTGGCATGTCCCCAACTTTTTTTGAGCCACGTTATATGGACATATTGAGTGTAAGATGCCTAACTCCTCTTTTCATGTTACCAGTGATAGCAACTACTATTTTAGGTGACTTCTGTCTTTAAGACATAGAGCCATGTGAAAAAGGATCACATAAGATTATCTGCTACTGCAGTGATATGTCTAAACCAAAACCTTTTAAGAGATGAGCTGTAAAATCCCTGATAGTTGATACATGTATGGATTTATCATGTTACTATACTTCCCCTTTGAAGATCAACACCATGAAAGAAACACAAAGTTGTTTGGATTTCATATCTATATTCTATGCAAGCTTCCCAGCCAGAAAACTTCCACACTGGTGTAGAGAATAGCATTAGAATTTGCCCTTTTAGGATTGTACTTGACTTGTATTAAACCCATTAAAAAGGACAATCATTTCTGGAAATATTCCTATATTGGAATAAATACTGATTTATTTCATTTCTTTCAGAAGCTACATTTTTTATTATAATCTTACTCTCTCCAGAAGACCATTTTGGAAGCAAGAAATCTGTCTTGTTCTAATACAAGATGTATGTTTTGAAAAATGCTTTTTCTTGACAATGACTCTTGAGATGTAGAATGCTATTTCAAAAGTAATTTTATAGCTGAAACTCCTAGAAAAGGCTCCCCACTATAGGTAATCACCCATAGTTAATGTGTGTGAAACTAGTTGAATGGCTCAATTTTTCATTAGTAATCAATGATTAAAACTTAATTCTGTGCACTGAAAAAGCAAGAAAATGTAAAGTGATGAGGTTTAAAATGTGAGTCAATTCCTCTTAGATCAAGCAATTGATCAGTTTACCACCAGTACAAAATTCCAATCTGTTTTTATCCAAACTGTTTTCATCGGTTTCCTTGTATCCTTTTGATCTGTTTGCATAACCCCAAAGTGTGACGTTGAACCATTACTGATTTCTAAACAGAAAACGATTAAATAATAAATTGAATATATCAGAGGAAATTTTACTATGTCAAAAATAGCAGTTTTGCTAGACATATTCTATTTTCTATAAAAAACTGTTTATTCATTTACAATACATGCAGCAACAGAGGCTCTAATCCTTCAGTGAGCTGTGCTTGGGACAATTTGTGTGCCTTACAGAGTACCCTGAAAGATTAGACTAATGCAAAACTTCATCCACATTGTAGTGGTATTCTTAGGAAAGCAGCACATTAACAGTTGTTAAGTTTCTGGTAGTGGCAGTGTTAGTGTGCTTTTGTGAGGTGTTTTCATTTAGTGCTATATGGCATTCTGGTTGTGAAATACTGTTCATTCTCAATGTGCATAATGTGGGTAAGTTACAAACTCTCTAAAATATCTTTAAAAAGTAATTCACAAAGTAAGGAGCTTTTAGAGAAAGGTTCTGCAGGGCCTGATACTTGGTCCATTGTGTCCAGCAATTTTTAACTACATGAAAATCAACACAGCACTAATCATAAAATTACTGATGAGTCAGTACTGAGGAATACATAACTGTGAGGAAAGGTGTTGTTACCCCAGCAGGCAGCTAAGTACCACACGGCTGTTCACTCACTCTTTCCACAGTGGGACAGGGGAGAGAATCAAAAAGGTAAAAGTACGAAAAATCATGGGTTAAGATAAAGAAAGTTTTTTAGGTAAAGCAAAAGCTATGTGAAAAAGCATGAGGCAGGTGTTCAGCTGCTTCCAGGAAAGCAGATCCTCATCAAGCATAACAGTTACTTAGGAAGACAAATGCCATTTTTCCAAATGTCCCACCCCTCCCCCTTCTTTCACCCAGTCTTTTATTTCTGATCATGAAGCCATTTGGTATGGGATATCCTTTTGGCCACTTTGGGTCAGCTGTCCTGGCTGTGTGCCCTCATAGCTCCTTGTGCATCCCCAGCCTCCTCACTTGCAGGGCAGCACAAGAAGCTGAAACGTCCATGAGTCTGTGCAAGGACCAGCAACAACCAAAAACATTGGTGTGTTATCAACAGTGTTTTCATCCAAAATTCTAAAACAGAAGCCTCTAAAAACATATAAGCTTCTAAGATGAAAATTAACTCTATCCCAGACAAAAACTGGAGAAAAAGACATACAAAGCAATCTGAATCACAACATCTATATTGTATAGGATAGGGCCAGGCCTAGGTGTCAGGATTTTTTCTCTCTGAGAGTAGTATCAGTGTGACAGGACTTTGTAGATCTGACAAAGTTAGTTTTAAAAGAACATGATGAAACTGGAGGAATTGAATCAGTATTTTACATACCATATATGTAAAATTAAATTAAACTTGAAAGATTTATTTCCATTTTTATAAACTTTCAGTATCATATAATCAAGTATTTCAGTATCATATAATCAAGTATATGAATCTTCTCAGGCTGATAAGTGAAATATTTGTGATCTCCATCAGCACATCATGTTGTGTAAACTTACAGAAATCTTACATGCATTCCAGAACGTTACTTCTAAAACTTGTGATGGATGTTCAGCAAAGCACATGTCAAATGAAAAAAAAAAAAAGTGCATCTGGTTGCAGCAGTTTCAGTACAGACATAATAATAAAACAGTCTTTGTTGTGTACATGAACTGAGTAAAAATGACAGAGGAAATTGGATAGGTCTAAATCTGATTATTGGCATTCTTTTCTTGAATTAAGTAACAAAAATAAATAAAGAAGGGTGGTTTTGTTTGTTTGTTTTTAAGATAATTCCACTGTAATTCAGTTTAGTTCCATTTTGAACTCAACAGTGATTCTGACATTTCTTTGCCTTTTGTGTGTGTGTGTGTGTGTGTGTGTGTGTGTGCATGTAACTGTAGAAGTAGTGGAGACTGAAATTTTTGTTTAACTATTTCTTTTTATGAATTAGTATAAAAATGACTTTCTATAAAATGATTTTTCTGACAAATTCTACAATTTTATGAAAGATTAATAAAAGCAATCAGATTATTAAAGAACATCTTAGCCTGTTATAAAATAGAAAGGTTTTATTTGTGATAAGGAATTATCTATCCAGTTCCAAATGAAACAAGAACCATTTTTGAGTCTTTGTAAAAATTGGTTGGCAGTCACAGCATGGAGCTCTGCTATTGTTAATGGACTCACTAAGAAGTTAAAAAATCATTTAACTGGAAACATTTTAAGCTTTTGATCAGAAATGACATGCTATTCTTTAGCTGTGATGTATTTGAATTGTGGTCCAGGAGGTAAACAGTCAGTGGTTGATTAATCTGGTTATCCCACTGTTAAGAATTTTTTCATTTAAAAATATTTTTAATGTTCTAAAAATAAGATTTTTGTACTGCTGAGAATAAGTCAGCTAACATATAAGACAGTTAGCATAAATGGCTAAACAAATTAACAAAATAATTTCTCACCTGCTTGTTTAAAAATACTTTTCTTAAGGAATATAAAACCACACTAGTATGTTTTATTAAAAGCATTGTGTTTTTAATAATCTAGGGAAAAATGGATGTGAGCGGTGTCACTTACGACTCCATAAAATTTAATCTAATTACTCTTTCTCTGTTTCTTTCAGCATTAAGAACGTCACTCCAAAAGTAGGTGATGCTGAAACTCGTAAAGCCATTCGCCGTGCCTTTGATGTGTGGCAGAATGTAACTCCTCTAACATTTGAAGAAGTTCCTTATATTGAATTAGAAAATGGCAAGAGGGACGTGGATATTACAATCATTTTTGCATCAGGTTTTCATGGAGACAGTTCTCCCTTTGACGGGGAGGGAGGATTTTTGGCCCATGCATATTTTCCTGGGCCAGGAATTGGGGGAGACACTCATTTTGACTCAGATGAGCCATGGACTTTGGGAAATCCTAATCATGATGGTAAGAGAAGATTTCAGTTTAAACAAAATTAATAATAATAATTAAAGTGTCTCATGAATTTTCAGCTATTTCCATGCTTCTGTCCTTAAAGTCACAGAGTTTTCTCTCCTAAGTTTATGTTGCTTTAGAAATATCTTTAGTTAATTGGTCTATTAGGAATCTTCAACAGAAGGTTTCTGTCTAAATGTAACTTAGAGCATGAATAAGTGTTTCTCTTGAAACCCATTAAATTCTTGTTAGGAACCCTTGTATTCATTCAACCATTGTACTGATGAGTGTTTACATAAACAATTTTCATTTTGAACTTGTTGGCCATATGGATTTTATTTAGGTTTAGGGAAAATGGAATGTTCATTAGAAGTTATATAAGAGAGATTAAAACAACTGACACTTCTCACCAGTACCTATGTGTATAAAACCTAGTCCCTAGTCTTCTGTTTTACTTAATGGTGCAATGGTAGCATTTAAAGTCAACTCTTAAGGGTGCTATTCCAAAAACAGAATTAGTGCTTCCCAATAACCTTTGAACCTTTTTTTTTTTTTTTTTTTTTTTTTTGAAACACATAAGAGAAAGCTGTGGAGGGACTCTAGCAAAGAATGTAGTGATAGGAAAAGAGTAATGGTTTTAAACTAGAAGGAGTTAGATTTAAATTAGATATTATTAGATACTAGATATTAGAAATTATTTACTCAGAGGGTGGTGAGGCACTGGCACAGGTTGCCCAGAGAAGCTGTGGATGCCCCATCTCTGGCGGTGTTCAAGGCTAGGTTCGATGGGGCTTTGAGCAACCTGGTCTAGAGGGAGGTGTCCATGTTCATGGCAGGAAGTTTGGAACTAGACGATCTTTAAGGTCCCTTAGAGCCCAAACCATTCTGTGTTTCATAATTCCTTATTTAAGTTGTAAATGCCTCAGAGTCAAAGAAGTGACTACATAATGCAGTTGGTACGCCTAAAGTTTGCTAAATGAAGACTACAGATACACTTTAAGGATACTGTTTGCAGAAGAATAATCTGGCTTTTGCTGAGCTCCAAACTCATGTGATTAAATTACTGCTATTATCTAAGAAGCCTAATTTAAAGCTATCTCTGCAGAAGAGTATCAAGGAAAAGCTTTTGTGTAGATTTATTGTGCGTTCATTGCTTTGGCCCCAGTTGTCCTAGTAGATCTCTCTAACTCATTTACATAGTTTGAGAGTGTCTCTTCAGCAAACAACGACACATAGAAGAGGACATATAGATGCACAAAGAAGATGCTATTGATACACAAAAGATGATAAAGACGACAATTAAGTGCAAAACTGTTGTATTTGAATGTTAAACCAAATTTGTGAACAATTATGGATTTTATTTAACTCCTTTCCTTCCTCTCTTTTTCATCTTCCATATTGTGATGATTCTAATGGTGAAATACTTTGTATTGTGTAAGGGTCAGTGAAGCAAGAGCAGTATACTGCATTGTGGAGGCCTTTAGTAGCAGAATGGGTTCAAGAATTTTATTTCCTATGGAATGAACCCCAGATTCTTACCAGAGCAAAATGTATTGCACTGCTTATATTTGTCCTCCACAATCTCAGATCAAAGAAACAGCAGTGGGAATCTTCTGTTCGTGCAGCTCAGGTAAATAGTCACAGCATTGTGAGGCTAAACCAAGGTGTTCTTATGGGCTCTGTGGGAGACCAACACTGCACATAATGTTCTATGTTTTTTAAGTTATTACTTAAAGCAGTCAGGAAGCTCTACAGACATCCATATGTTGAAGGCAAGGTGTCAATTTAAAATGTGATAACTCATTTGGAACAGTTCCACATATGGATACTTTTAGTCTCTATGAAAATGTGTGACCTTCTGGCTATCTTCTTCTACTTTAACTTAGATATTTTTCAGAGTGCAAAATGACATGCATTTCTTAATGTGTTTTCTTGTGGTTGTATTTTATAGAGTTGTTGTCAAGAGCTATTTCTTGTATTCACTAATTTTAAAATATCTTGAAAGAAAAAAATATGTGAAAGTAAAATGATACTATCATTAAAACTGTGCTTTTATGTATCTTAGAAGATTGACCTTTTATAAGAAAAATGTTTTGTTATCTATGTCATGAAGTGTCAACAGGTATCACAGGAAATTTGTTTTGCAAGTGTAATAACATATTTTGATGTGCTCATATATCCTTTTTGAGGGAGACAGATTTCTATTAAAATGGGATAGTCAAGATAGAAAACCCACAATAGTTTATGACTGCAAAATTTCTGCAAAATACATTAAAATTAAAATAAATATCAGTGCAAGTGTTCTGAAGAATTTTGGCAAATCTTAATTTCATTGTTGAAATTGTATGTACATTGGATCTTAGGTCATAGCTATTGTCTAAATGAAAGTACTATGTGTATGTCAGCTGTTGTGATTTAACCCAGCCAGCAACTAAACACCACATAGCCATTTGCTCACCCTCCCCCCTCCCTCTCTGGGATGGGGGAGAGAAATGGGAAAGTGAAGCCTGTGAGTTGAGATAAATACAGTTTATTAAGACAGGAAAATAATAATAATAATAATAGCACTACTAACAATAATGTGTACGAAACAATTGATGCACAATGCAATTGCTCACTACCCTCTGACCGAGCAGCTGGCCACCCCGGCTAGCCACCCCTATATATTGTTCAGCATGATGTCAGATGGTATGGAATACCCCTTTGGCCAGTTTGGGTCAGCTGTCCTGGGTCTGTCCCCTCCCAGCTCTTGCTGCACCCCTAGCCTGCCCGCGGGCAGGACAGAGCGAGGAGCTGAAAAGTCCTTGGCTTGGTGTAAGCACTGCTCTGCCACAAATAAAACATCAGCATGTTATCAGCACTCTTCTCATCCTAATCCAAAACATAGCACCCTACCAGCTACTAGGAGGAAAAATAACTCTGTCCTAACTGAAACCAGGACACAGCAGGAGAAATACCAACCAAAGTAGAGTTGATATATATACTCCAAGTTGCTATTTGTCCGTGACTTCCAGTTATCAGGTAGGCCAGTGCTGATGATCTTACTGCATTAGCTTAGGTCTAGGAATGTCCACATTTTTGCTGTTGTTGTTGTTGTTGTTTTGCGACTGGAAAAAACTTCCACGTGGAAAAAGAAGACAAGCATGCCATTTGGGATTGACAGGAATAAAGGACTTACAGATCTCTTAGGCTCCCTATCATCTTGAGTTCAGTCTCAGAACACTGAAATGCAGAAGGTTGAAAAATATATTTCTGCTCTTAGCTATGAGTCATTTTTCCCAGGCAAGTGTCATTTTTTTAAGCTTCATTGCTGCCATAGTCCTTCAATAGTCAACTCCATGTAGTGTTGTTAGAAATCCAATACAAGGGTAAAAACTTTTGGCCATAAATTTTTGGTTTTTGTTTTTGAATTAAATCTCACCCCAAAGAATCATTTTCTCTGATTACAAATCTATTATTTCAGAGTGATTTGAAAACATTTAATACATATTTAGCAGCAAAATGCAAGTCTTAGGTCCTCCTGAAAAGTACTAGCCTGATTTTCCACCTTTTAGTCATCTGCTAATGAAAACAGCTTGCATATTCTCTACCTCAGAAAAGACAAACAACTCCTTGAAATTCTTTCAGAAACAGTTTTCCTTTTTATTTTTTTTAATATATATATATATAATGAGCACAAAACAAGAATATAAAGTATCATACACAAATTCAGTACTCTGAGTAAAGTTATTCCTAAATACTTTATATTGACTAGTTAATAGCAGTGTCTTCATACTCTGGGTGATTTGTTGTTACTGGGTTTTTGTTGTTGTCCTTTTCTTATCATGCTTTCTTGATTTTATTTTGTTTTGCTTGGTTTCAATAACGTTCTGGACTGAGGGGTCATTTTCAATAGAAACACATAATCTCTGCAGTTTAGTGCTGCTTTCCATTGTTATCTCTTCAGGGTCATTTTTTGTGGCTTGTACACCTATTTTAACAAGCTGGCAAAAAGGGTCTATGCTTTGAGGGGTCTGCACTTTTCCCTCATTCTGAGGAGTGAATAAGACTTGTAGGAGCCTGTTGCTCAGAAAAAAAAAACACTGGTCACACAAATTAACTCTTGCAGACTCTCTATAATGATCTATTTATTTTATTTTTATTATTATTATTATTATTATTTTTCTGGATACCCTATAAATTGAGTACAGCTGATACCTTAACTCCAGCTAAACTGTAGTGAACTCTTCTCTGAACTTCCATAGTCCTGCTGGTGATTGCAAACGATGCTGTTTTACCTTGCTGGGCTGCTGAACTCCACCACAACTGCTCTCACTCCCCCTCAGAAGAAGAGGAGGAGAAGAAAGTATGCCGGAAAAAAAAAAAAAAGGGGGGGGGGGGGGGGGGAGCAGGGGATGGGGGAAGGGGACTCATGGGTTGAGAAAAAGCTAATTTAATTCAAGGGAAAATAAAGAGGGAAAAAACAACAACAACAAAAGAAGCAAAGACTGCTTGAAAGCACAAAGAGAGGAAAAAATATATATATTTTCCTTCCACAAGCGATGTTTGGCCATGTCCAGGGAAGCAGGGCCTCAATACACATAGCGGTTGTTTGCGACGACAGACATCTTGATAATGAGAGCCCTTCCTCCCCCTCCCCCCCCACCTCCACGCCCTTTCCCACCTTTTATTGCTGAGTGTGACACCACATGGCATGGCATATCCCCTTGGTCAGTTTACGTCAGCTGCCGTGGTGATGCCCCCTCCACACCTCTTGTCCACTCCCAGACTGCTGGGGTCTGAAGGGAGTCCTGATGCTGTACCAGTATTGTGCAGCAATAGACACAACACTGGTGTGATACCAGTGCTGTTCTAGCTACAAGTGCAGAGCACACCATTGTATGGGCTGCAGCAGGGAAAGTTTTGTTTATTTATTCTCAAGATTATTTTGGTAACACTTTGCAACTGCAGTAGGAGAAGAGGATGGAAGAAACAAACATTGAAAATGAAACACTAGTCAGGAACAGGAAATCAGAAAGGATGTGAAAATCACAGGAAAATATTTTACAGAGAGCACAGACTAGATTGATAACAAGACAAACATATAAAATAAGGAAATAGAGGTCATACAGTATGGACAATTAGAGATGTAAACAAAAAAATAAATAAACAGATGAAAATAGGTGTCAACTGACATAAGTATTTATTTGAAAAATCAGTATTTATTAAATATATATATATAGCTTTATTATCTCCTGAATTTAAGTGCTGGAAAGAAAAAGAAGGAAAAAAAAGGAAAAGAAAGAAATCTTAATATATCGATCTGGAGGTGAGGAAGAGATTTCATTGCCCCTATGACTCCAATCCATTTAGGTGATACACATCACCTCATTTTTGGAGTGAAAAATATTTAGACAATGAATGATGTATCCGGAAAAGGACAATGATGTCTTGTTAAGCGCAGAAATATTCTGGAGGTATACTGTTGTCAAAATCCTTAACCAGAAGTCTTTTTCAAAGTATACTTTCAGTTGCAAATGTTTGAAATCACTGTATAGAAATTCAAAGTCATTGACAGGGATGGGAGAGACAGGGACTGCCTCTACTGTTAGCTGCTAGCATAAAAATCCTCTGCTGTGCCCTGTCTTCCTGTATGGAACCTGATGGTAGCGTTCTTATTGGCTTTAACAGGGCTCTGTCACACGTTGTCTTCATCTGGCCATTTTTAAATCTGGAACATGTAAAGTTTTTAAGGCACTGTAATAAAATTAGAAGTTGAAGTATCAGATTCTAGTAGAATAGCTAAATGTTGTGCTAAATGTGTGCTAAATTTCTGGACAGTCTGCTTCATTATGTAGTTGTTAAGCTTCAGAGCCTCCTCCCCTATCCTCCAAGTTACTGCAGTATGATGTATATACATTCTCAAGGTCTTAGAGATAAAATGCTTTCCCTGTTATAAAACATGCAATTATATGTTTCTACTTATACTCTTCACATTTTACTTTGGTTATGAGCAGCAGTATTTATAAATCTGTGGAAAATTTAAATAATATCTGCTGAGCATAGATATTTGCTACAGGAAAAAACGGATGGTGTATTTCTATAACAACACAATTATGAATAGGACTTATCTTGCAGATCTGCTTTGTCAATAGTATATAGTAATAGAATCATTAAAAAAAAAATCAGCAGGACAATTTTCCTATGTTTACTTCAAAAAATTCAAATTAGAAAGAAAACAAAGTATATATTTTATACAGGACTCACTACATTTGATTTCATTGCCCCATACCTGTGAATGAAGTTTGCTTATGTGTTGGGTCTGTCTGGGATGGAGTCACCTTTCCCTGCAGCAGCCCACACAGTGCTGTGCTCTGCACTCATAGCTGGAACAGCACTGGTATCACTCCAGTGTTGTGTCTATTGCTGCATAGTGCTGGCACAACATCAGAACTCCTTCCAGGCCCCCAAGAGCCAGCAGGCTGGGGGTGGGCAATTGATGGGGAGGGGATATCACCTGGGCAGCTGACCTAAACCAACCAAAGGGATATTCCATAACACCTGATGTCACACTCAGCAATAAAAGGGGGGCTCTCATGGGGGAGGGTCTCTCCTGAACAACCGGTACGCGTTTTGAGGCCCTGCTTCCCGGGATGTGGCCGAACATCGCTCGTTGATGGGAAGTAGAGAATAACTTTTTTTTCTTTCTCTCTGTGCTTCCGCGCGGCCTTGTTGTTTCTTTTGTTTCTCTTTCTCCCCATTCCCCTTTCCTTAATTAAATCATTCTCATCTCAAACCTCGAGCTCTTTGTGTTGTCTTTTCTCCCCCTTCCTCTTTGAGGAGGGGAGGAGTGAGAGAGCGGTTGTGGTGGAGCTCGGCTGCCCACTCGAGTAAAACCATCACAGCTTAGGATCCCACTAAGGGACTTTTGAGAAGGAGGGGAGGCAACATCTGATCTCAGAGTTACTAAATGCAGTGTATACATTGAGATTGCTTTTGAAGTGATAAAGTAGATATATCTCCCCTATTACAGGGTAACTAGCTAGACTGTTCTGGAGTAAGGGGTGTTCCTTGCTTGCTTGCTTGCTTTATTTATTATTTTGATGAATCCATTGGAAAGCCTTAAAGAGGACAAGTACTAACCTCAATTCATTTTGCACCCTTCCCATTAACTTAACAGTGAGTAGTACCTAAAGCTAAATGAATCTCAGACCTTTCATCATTTATAATTTCTGAAGTAAGACCTAAGCGAGGAACAGATGAAGAGACTGAAAGCAGTCTTCCGAACAGTGACTTCAGACAAAGCTGGCTTATCTTTAGAAATCTGTGTGTCTTGACTGGTTCTGTTGGTAAATAACAGCAGACATTTAGTAGATGAAGTTTGGGTAAAATCACGATTATCTTTGGCAATCCCAACCCACTGAAGCCAGGTTCCTAACTATGCTCAGAAGCTTCATCTTGGCAAGCAGTAGCTGGGAATGAAAGAGCTGTGATGATTTTTGGAGTTCAGCGTCACTGCTGTCTGCTTGTTGGATGAAACACAAACTATTTCTATCAGGTGGGAATGGTGACTGAGATGCAACTGTTATTCCTCCTCACTTTTACCTTATATATTTACCATTAATCTCTTTTACATGGATTTATTTTATTACAAACATAATTTCCATTAAATATAGTAAAGCTCTCAGATGGAATCCTAAAAGTTATGGCAGAGTAAATAGATCAGAAGGAAGACTTTCAGAGAGGAGCCCATCATGGATGAAGATATATTTTAATAGACAAATCCACCAATAATATATATCATCATATTTTTTATGGCTTCTTAATGTATATATTTCCTTTCTCCACCTGAGAGTGGTTGAAAACATTTTTTGCTATCTGCCAGAAACTAAAAGGCCTTAACTTAAAGCATAAAATCCTGCTTCATCTTCAAAAATTGCATTGGTTTATCAAAATAGATTTTAGATTTTTCTCGCTATATGCAATCAGTTATTTTTTTCTGGAAAATTACTGAATGCATTTAAACCTATTTAAGGGATTATTAAACCAGTTTGAATGGAGAGTATAGTACTTTTAACTGTTTAATTTAAGATTGACCTACTTACACGTGCAGCTTTTTAAAACAGCAAGATTTAGAAGTAGCTCTTGGGGAAAACAAGGATGTCTTGAGAGCTTAGACTTCAAGCAGATTAGACAAGATACTTAATGTACCAATTGCGGACTAAAATCTGACTGCAGAAGTCTGACTTCCTGTGGCAAAAAAAACTTGGCAAAACTAAGTATAAGCTCTCCTCAGATAAAATACTAGATCAGTAGAGTTCATTTGATACTCTTATCCTCATATTCATATTTGCCAGAGAATAGAAATAAAGGGTACATGCATTTTTTTATTTTTTTTTATTTTTTTTTATTTTTTTTGTCTGTAGCAAATTTACTATGGCAATTACTAAACAACACTGAAATTCTGTAGAAAGAAGTCTTCTAAACAAAACAAAACAAAACAACATAAATAATAGCAAATTGTATTTTATTACAGAAGTAATAGGTATTTTTGGTGTACGTTTGCTTTTAAGTGTAAGGAGAATATGTTTGTAGCATGCTTACATTCATGTGGAATCCTTACATGTTTTATACACGTGAATCCGCCTTTGGGAAAACAAGTACAAAACTCTTCTTAAGGATTTGGTAACTTTTTGCTAACTCTGTAGTACTCAACAATTATCAAGTTTTACCGACAAACAAAACAAAACAAAACTCTGTCACTTTGTACTATGCAGCTGATAGATCTCTCACGTTGCCAAGCAAAAGCTTTCGGGATTTGATGCAAATACAGTGTCTAATGTAGATAGATACTTGGACTCTAGTTAGTGCGTAGATTATGCTGTGGCCTCTGTTTTGGCAGCCAGGAAAAATTTATGAAAATCTTAATCTCTGAAGTGCATAGATCAACTTGTAGTAAATTTCTTTTGGCTGCCAATGTGGTTGTCACAGTGCAGCAGATATATGCTGCTGCAAATATGAACCAGTAGAGCTGTGAAAACCATGTCTCCTAAGGGAGATTCGCATCTCAAACAATGCATGTCATATGCTATGGTTAGGTAGAACGCAAGCTGAGCACTTCAGATTAAAGGAAGCTCTATATTACAATTTTAACATTACTTTCATTTCATAAAGCCTAGTGCTCTTGCTTACTTGATTATTTGAATAAGCTTTTATTAATATTGAATTTAATCTGCAATTAAGCAGTGTGACCTAGTAGTCATCACATGCTTGTTTTCCTGTTCTGTACTAGGATAAACATGTAAAAGCTGATTGTATTCTTTAAATATATATACATATATATAGTATCATACTTATCTATAGATTTTAAACACAGAATTAGCAACATGGATTCCTAGAAATCAACCTATTTTAATAAGGCTATTAGCTGATACCTAGGGAAGATGATAAGAGCAAGAACAAGCATATGGCAACAAAAACCCTGGCATACTCACTCCTAGCTTCCAACAATCTGTGACTCATTGACTTTCTGAGCCAGAGGCCATATTTTTGTGTTTAATAGTCTTTGAGGGATTTCCTTTCATGAACTGGTGTAATCTCTTTTTTAACCTGTGTAAGCAGATATGAAAAACTATCTGTTCTTGATTTTTAAAGTTGCCATTTATAAATTCACTTTAGGTACACTGATACTCATATTATGAGGAAGAATTTCCCTAATCTATGCCATTAATAATTTTATGGATCTTGGCCATATCTAGTTTCCAGGCTAAAGAGACCTAACTTGTTGAAGTTACAGCTTTGTTTATGTGTGGTTGCAAGGTTAAAGAAGCCCAACTTCTGTTTTAAACTAAATCTATTTGAATGCAAAAATGAGGTAATTAGCAGTATTATAAAATATGGCAAACAAACAAACAAGCAATTACATTTATAGCATTTCACAATGCTGAAGATGCCAGAAAATATTTGAAAGAACTTCACAAGCTACAGACAAATGGAGTAACTGATGATTCTTTTCATTTCACCATTCTCCCTGAAATTCAGGAGTCAACTTGTACACATATAATAGTTTTTATTGCTAAACCTCAAGGCTTTCAGTATTTAGAAAACAAATCACTCTTTCCCCAATAGTAAGTGGATGTTATGCTGTTAGAATTTAACAGGGTAATCTGTTTTCAAGCTTCCCAAATCTTACATGGATTATACTTGTTTGGTGCGCATATGCCCACTAGTTCCATGTCCAGACATCCCAAGTTGTTGCATAAAATGATAACTCTGTACCATTCAGGGTGTACTTAAAAGTATCACTATAGTATGTAGAGCTATGGACGTAGACCTGCACTTGGGAATAGGAAGGCCTCTTCAGTTATTGCAGAGATGCATCCATAAATGGCCCTGGGTAGCTTGTAAGGACTCAGTTATGAGGCATAGGAATATACAGACATGAGAAGTGGATCTTTCTAATAGATCCCATGTACTGTCTGGAAGCCAGATGTTGGAAAATATTAACAATTGACAAGGTAATTAGCTCATTTTCTATTTGGTGTTTTTTGTTTCTTTGTTTTTGCTTTCATGGAAAATCCTTTCAGCTTTGAGAAAAGTGCTTAATTTACATGTTGTTAAAAGGGAAACTTAAACACTTGCACTCAGTGAAGGCAGAGATGTGGATAAATCCAGCCCCATGTTCTAGATGTGTGCTTAGTTGGCTCATTGTAATATATCCCAGGGGCTATCGATATCATACTCACAACTTCCGTCTTGACCTAAAATTGCCAAGTGCACTGTTATGCTAACTGAAAGAGAGGCTGAGGAATAAGTCAAAGAGATGGATTTTGTAGTATTCCTAATTAAAGCAATGGAAATGTAGTCTGTTAAGCACATCTTACACAGTGCTTTTAGTGTCTATAGATCCAAGGTGGTATTTACACTGTGGCTTATTTGCCAAACAGAAGTGGTCATGATGCAGGCAGTAAATCAAAAATGAAGTGTAACAAGATCCACTAAGTTGCATATTGCTTCCATCATTGTGTAGGCAAACACAGACCATTGCAAGCCTATGTGGAGTAGCTAGGGAAGCTGCAAATTCAGTTATCCATTTGAAGTACAACTGGAGGTTATTTCCCACATACTAGGGCCAGCAGAACAAACTGCTTGCATTTGCCATCTGCCTCAGTTCACTATCAGCCAGTCTTAAACTGCTAATGAGAACTGTAAAACTAAACTGGCTGTCATTGCATGGAAATGAGTGATGAAAGTTCACGTTGTCTGTTACATCAACTTCAATGACAAGGAAACATTTAGCTGAAAGACAGAATGGACCCTCACAGACAATTTCTGTAACCATTGCAGGTATGCACAGAAAAGGAACAGACCACATGATTATTATTAATATTGTTGCTGTCGTCTAGAGGTCTTTGTCTCTAATAGCTGGTTATACAACAACAGAAATTTTATTACTGTCTTCCCAAGCTGAATTCATTGCATCAGACACCTGTATACTGAGAGTAGTGAGTTAACATGGGGAACATAGTTGAAAAATATTTGTTAAACTCAATAATAAGTTGAAGGTAATGATGTGTCCATGAGTGGTTTTATTTATTTATTTATTTATTTATTGGGGGGGGGGGGGGGGCAGATGGATGTGGTTTGAACAAGTGCATACAGAAAATGTGGATCAGCCTCTTCATGATTATTTTCCTGATTCCAAAAGCCCTCACATACAGTTACTGTGTGAGAAAAAGAGGAAAAGAGGGAAAGAGAGAGAGAGAGAGAGAGAGAGAGAGAGAGAGAGAGAGAGAGAGAAAGAAAGAAAGAAAGAAAGAAAGAAAGAAAGAAAGAAAGAAAGAAAGAAAGA